>NC_051050.1:26334279-26411327 GCF_904848185.1 Acanthopagrus latus | reverse complement strand
GCGGGCCGGCTGGGGGTCACACAGGCTCGGGATGGAGGCCAGCTGACTCCGAGTGTTCGGGTCCGACTGTCGGTGCGACGAGCTCGGCTGGTCGAGGCGGATGATCCGGCAGCGGCTCACAGCGGGGGACGTCAGGAAGCAGTCCGTGTCAGGAGCTCCGATGACGGGACAGACCGGCCTCGGCCTGGCGGTGCTGGTGTCCGGGTCACGGCGCGAGCTGCGGCGGTTTGACAGTCACCAGACCGGCCGACGGTCAGCTGACCAACCGGGGGAGCGGCGGCAGGCACGGGACGCTGGGAGCGACACAACGCGGAACTTCCGGCCGACTTCAGAATAAAAGCTTAATTGAAACTGTGGACTGTAGAGTTAAACCTCCTGATGTTTCAGCACAGAGGACATGATCTCATGAAACACCTGAACACAACCAGGGTTCACATGGGGAGCTCGTGGAATACTGAATATTTAACTTGACGACTCAACATTAATCAAAGTCATTAAAGTGTCCATATGTTTGAAAATGACTCCTTTAGTTCAGACGGGGGGACTTCTACCTGCTGCTAACTGTCACTGCACCCATGACTGTTACTACTGTTAGCTTGTTAGCTCAGTTAGCTGGCAGGTATGTAGGTGTTTACAGGCTAACACAGGCCCGGGCTAGCTGGTTAGCATGCTGAACCAGATTTCTTACATATTACTCCTTTAAAAGAAACCCGATGCGTTCAGTTGGTGTTTGTTCATGTTTAATGTCAAATGATTACATGGATCCTGATGGACCACCTGTCTGTGCACCTGCTCCAGGTGAGTCTGTCTCAGGTGTTTCAGGTGAACCTCTGGATTATTAACATGCAGCTTTGAGCTCCAGCACTTTAATTCTAGATATGAAAATATTGACTTGATTATTGAAAGTTTAAATATTGGTTCAGCATTTACTTCTACACAGAAACACAAGGACACTTTTTGGGTCCTGAGTTCTGTCTGCAGGCACCGACCAGCTCCACCCGTCTGCAGCCTGAGAGGCTCAGCTTGGGGCAGAACCGGCCCACAGAGGCTCACTGACTGAAGAACATTTTCTCTAGTGCACATGTAATGTACTTGGACTGAACTTAGTTATTCTCTGCAGCTCGAGTACTTTTCGGGTTAGGGCTGCAACATTAAAGTGATGAACACATGAATGCTTCAATATTAATGTAAATATATTATTGAACTGTTGAACTGAGACGCATCACCTTAAACCTGCACTGCACCAAACTCCTTTACAAAAAGCGCTGTTTTAAGTGAAGGATCCTGGAGAACTGAACCTGAGTTCAGACCAGATCCTGGACCTTCAGGTGTGTGAGTGCCGTCAGGTGAACTGGATCAATGAGAACAATGGCTGCTGACAACAGGAAGATTAAATCTGCAGGTTTTTTTGCAGTTCAACATGAACAGAGGAAAACAGGAAGTTCATAAGCCCACACTGAAGAGTACTTTCACTCTGGTACTTTATAAAGAGTAAATGTTTGTACTCTGTGTGTTAGAAGTGTGTGTGTGAGGTAACAGGTAAGTCAGATCATGTGACCTGTGATGTCATTCAGAAAGGTAATAGATTCAAACACATGGACGTCACTGATCAGTGTTTTATTAACGATGCACATCTTCACACGCTCTCTGAGGACAACTTGTTCCGAGTGGCCCAGGAACACTCGGCGTTCTCCTTCCAGCTGGAATCCTGCGTGTCGTACACTTCCTGTTGATCGATAATCATAGGTTATGACGGGTAACGATCAGAACCGAGTCCAGACCTTCTGAGGCATCTCACCTTCTTCCAGATGGGGATGTTGGCCTTCAGCTGGTCGATGCAGCGCTGGATCGCCTGCTGGCTGTCATGGCGATGAGGAGATGAGATCGCCATGGCGACACTGGCCTGACCCACCTCCACCCACCTGAGGGAGGAAGTTCACAGGTGAGTCTGAGCTCCACCTGAAACCTGACGCTTCGTCTGCACATGAGCCAAGACAGAGTCCATCAGCTGACACTCGACCAGCAGCAGAGTAATCTGTAGAGTAACTCATTACTACTGAAACTAAAGTTACCAGACGGATGGAGTACAAAGTAACTGAGACGATTACAAATCTCTTCACCTGTATCTGATTACATCATCATCCTTTATCAGTGTAAAAGTAAAAGTACCTCAACACTGTACTTCAGGTCAGTACTCAGTTACATTCCATCAGTGTGGGTCATCCTCAACATCAACAGATCGATCAATAATAAAAACAATTGTTAGCTGCAGACGGGCCGCGTTCAACCAGCTGCTGTACCACAGTTAGCATTAGCAGTTAGCATCAGCAGGTAGCAGTTAGCATTAGCATCGCACCCCAGCCGGTGGTGGACACAGATGTGCGTCACGGTTGGCCAGCGCTCTCTGATGTCAGCACACAGCTTCGTGAACTCTGACTGGGCCATGAGCTCGTACGCCTCGTACTCCAGACCAATCACCGTCCTCCCATCCACCTCGTCCTCCCGGGTCGTACCTACACACACACACACACACACACACACACACACACACACACTATATATATTATAACATTATAATATTTCTGCTGATGTTAATAAATAACATACGAACCTATAAAAACTGAAATGGCTCCACAGGAGGAGCTGCTGACGGTGTCGACCACTTCCTGTACAGACAGCCAATCACGGCTCAGCTTGAAGACGTCTCTCCGCTCCTCTGACTCGGCCATCTGAGGAGAGGCAGAGATTAAAGGTCCGATTGGAGCGGATCAGCAGTGAAAGCTCTCTGACAAGACCAAAAATGACTTAATTCATCAATAATGTCTAGATTATAAACAAAGTGACATCACAGCGTTCACGCTGACGTCACACTTTAACCCGCTGAGACCATGTGCAATGGGACCATGTTGACTCATTTACAGTTTCATCTGGTTAACTGGTTCTGACCCGCTGATGTTGGTGTAGAAGCAGCATCAGACACTCGGAGCTGTGCGACGACTCGTCTCGTCTACAGAGACGCTCAGAACGCTCGATACTGACCATCCGTGTTTATCCTCCGCTGAGCGGCGGCACCACAGCAACCTCGTCTCCGTCTGCCAGAGTCACCACCTGGTCGCCAACGGCAACGTACTGCTGACGCACCGCCAACACCACCTGATCCTGCAGGACGGAGAGTCTGCACGCACAAACACACACACACACACACACACTCTGATGACTGACTGTTGGTTATTTGTCACCATCAGTCAGTCAGTGAACACATCAGGGTACCTCTGGTGTCGCTGCAGCAACAGTCTCCAAAGGTCCCGGCTGCTGATTGGTGTTGGCACAGCAACAATCTCCTCCTTCACTCTGGTCAGCTCCACGCTCTTAGCGAAGTACAACACACACACCTGAGGAAGTACAACACACACACACACACCTGAGGAAGAACAACACACACACACCTGAGGAAGAACAACACAAACACAGTACTACAACACACACACACGAGGAAGTACTACAACACACACACACACTCTGTCAGGACGTCACATCATGAAGCTGATGATGCTGATCAGCTGATCAGAGTCCAGGCGGGTCAGCCTGAGTCACAGGTCTAGGTCTTTGCTTCGGTTCCGGTCCGGACCCCCTGCCGGTCCCGGGGCCGCCGTGACGTAGGGACTGATGAGGTCATCTGCCTCCTCGTGCTGCTCACGAGGGATCTGCTCACCACGGTGGTCCTCCACCGCAGAACTCCACTTGGAAAACCTCAAATCTGAACAGTTTCTACCGTGTTTGCATATTATTTACCTCAATTATACATAAATCATTGATGTTTTTATCCGAACTTCTTCTGACTTGAGTTCGGAACCAACATTTGTGAACAGCACCGATACAAACGAACTGTGAACGTGTTTCTGCTCCGGCTGCTCGGTGGACGTCACGTCGGTCGGTACAGCAAAGCGGTGTTAAAAGAAGAGGAAATGTCAGCGGAGTCTGGTGTTCACCTCCGTGCACCCTGTTAACTACGTCACACTCTGACACACCGCCATGTTTGTCCTCAGGTGTGTTTCTACTCTGACGTTACGTCACACTCACCTGAGCAGTCATGAAGAAGGTGACAGCTTCTGGACATCTGAGGAAACTTTAATCACAAGCTGTGACTGTCACTTCCGGTTCTTCTTCTTCTTCTTCTTCTTTTCCTCTGGCGGATACAGACCAATAATACAGGTGATGTCGCCACCTGCTGTGCCGGAGCGGAACAGCATGTTTTTGTTAACCGGTTTGATTTAAAGTTCATTTGAACGAGCTGAACAACACTTGATGCTGCTCCCCCCCCACTGACTCCGAAACATTGAATCCAAACATGAATGATCTTAGTATTTTATTACTGAATGAATGTATTGATAAAAATAATCAGTACAGTTTTAGTTACTAGTTACTCTTCAGATTACCTTCCTGTCAAGTGGAGACCTCGTATCTCCAGGTGTAGAAGTACACAGTGATACAGGAAGTAATCTGTAGAGTAACTAGTAACTAAAGGTATCAAATAATGTAGTGGAGTAAAAAATACAACATGCTGTCACTGTGGGAAACGTGACTCATCCCCATCATCAACAGACGATCAACAATTCTCACTCTTTAGTTTCTCTGAAGTCTTTCAGCTCCTCCATCATCTTATTAAAGGTATCAATGACCCTCTGACTCTGATCAGCTGACTGCATGATGGACTCTCTGAACTTTCTGTCCTGTTCAGGGGTCGCAGAGACTGAGAAGACTAATACAAACAACTTTAACATATCACCTACAGCCTGAGTCACGGTTAGAGCTACATCCAAAACTTGTTTGCTCTTTCCCACTTCAGACACTCGTCTAAGAATCAACTGAAACTCCTTCATGTCTGTCAGAGTGTTTCCAGCCTGAGCTTCAGTTTTCTTCTGTTCCAATTTTCACACGTCGTCTTGATTTCTTCCAGGATTTCCTTCATCGGTTCAACAGTTTCCATGAATTGTTTCCCCAGTTCTTCTACTTTCTTTACACTTTTAATCTCTACTTGTTTTTTTGTTACATTTGCATGAACAACAGTAGCTCCTGCTGCTGCAGCTCCTGTTGGTCTGACTCTGTTGTCTTCTGCATCTTTTTCACTTCATCAGAGATCTTCTTACACTCTCTGATAATCTGTCTCATCTTTGATTCTCTGAGGTCAAATCCTTTGATGAATGAAGCTGCATATTTAATAAGGTCGTTCATTAAATCAGAAAAAACAGGAGGGATTTCTTTGCTCCATCTTCTTAGAGCAGAAGCCATGTTCAGGAAGTTGAGTCAGCTGATCAAACTGAAGTGTTTCTGATCACAGAGACTCTGTGGAGACAAAGAGAGAGACAGGTGATACTCACACAGGTGTTCTCACCTGAGGAGAAGTTCTTTGTTGGCCAACACAAACTTTACACTACATATGAAATATATATTACATCTCAATATATTTAGATAAGCTGTACTAACTTTACACTCCAAACACGCTATATGTCACAAATCTCTCAATTCTCAAAACTCGCCATCTCTGTCGCTGTCACTCATCCGCCTCCGTCCCGCCCACAACTTTCTGTTCCTCAGCAACCTAGTGATCGGAACGGCAGTTCTTTTTACTGAACTGAATCTCTAGAATCCGTTCAGTAAAATGATTTGTTCAAAAGATTTGTTCACCGAATCGTTCAGTGCTCTCCAACTCCCTGAACTGATAAGCAGCCAAATGATCCGTCATTCAGTTAATAATTCAGCCCTGAGGTTCACGTTCACTTACTGAGGGACGGTGCGCAATCATTCAGAGGAGACGCAGCGCTGCTCTGAGTATACATGCACTAAAATTACAACAGGGTGAAAGTGTCCTCTGTGCACAGTAAAATCACTTAACATGATGCTACACGGATTTTAGCAACACAGCGCTAATTTTAGCAGTACCGTTACTGAACGTGAATCATCTCCTCTGCCCTGGCTGGGTGAGTGACACAGCGCCACTGTCAGCACAGTACCTGCACGAAAATCACGTCCTCAGCGTCAGTTCTCTGCCTGCAGTAGGTTCGCGAATCATGAACGAATCACAGCGCGAACGAGAATCACGTCCTCACAGTTCTCTGAGTGAGTCGCAGCAGTTCCACTCCCGGCCGGCATGATTGCGGCTGAGCTCAACTGAACTGAGAAAGGAATGAATCAGTCCATGAAGTGATCCCGTTCACTTCATTTACTGAAAAGATTTGTTCGTTCGAACGACACGTTCGCGACCGACACAACACTACAGCAACCAAACTTGCTGCTTGGACACTTTTGTGACAAAAGCCTGTTTTTACCGTTTCTTCCTGCACAGACACAAAGCAAATGTGATGGCAATGTTCGTGAAAAAGCGTGGCGGTCATTATTTACCCTAAGTCCGGTTCTGGACCTGCCGGTGCGTCGGTCAACTCGGGAGGTGGGCCGTGTTAGCAGCTAGCAGCTAGCTACACATGAACATCCACAGATTCCACTTTGTTGTCCGCGCGTCTCTGGATCTCCTCAGACCCGAACAGACCCGGTCCGGACTTGTTTTGTCTCATTAATCCACAACAGTCAGTTTAGATGCACAGAACGGGACCGAACCACCGGCAATATCCCGGTCCAGCTCGCGTCTCTGCAGGTATAAATCTGCCTGTTGTCCTGGAAGTGAGCTCTGCAGTGATTGGCTCTGGTGCGCACGTGACTATGGTGGCTATGGTTAGCAATGTGAATTTGGAAAGCATTTATGAAATAATTTGTTAATGGTATCACTGCAGTCCAAAAAAATGTGACATTGCACACCCTTGAACCAAGCAGCAGCCATGTTGAAACTCTCAGGTCAGTCTGATTCTGATCTGCAGAGACATCTGAGGCACAGACACACACACAGAGGTTTCTTGCTTTTATAGAGAGATGCAGAAATATACAGCACATCGCTCACTGTTAGTTAGTGGTGGGACTGTTTTGTTTTGTGTTTTGTTGTCTGGTTTGTTTCTTTTCCACTGTTTGTGCTTATAAAAATGAAAAACGTTAAAGTTATGACATTACATTATTAGAGTTCTGCTGCCTGAGTTGCTCCAGGAAATCAGTTTCTCAACAGGAAGTTCAATTAAACAATAATTTATTTAGTATTAAAACCATAAAATCTCCCCAAACACAGAAAAAGCACAAAATGTTTAACAGTCGTGATAGAAAAATACATTTTTAGCTTTTAAATAAACATCTGAGAAATAAACCCGCTGATAGAAAATATACAGAATTTCTTAATTAAACAAAACCCAGAAGTTGTTTCACAGTAAAATACAGAAAACATCATTCAACATGTCAGCAGGTCAATATGTGCTCATAATCAATAATAAATCATCAATAATCAATAGGAACTCACACACACACACACACACCCTGAGCTGCACGTCCACTGATCATCAATCGATCAGTCAGTCAGTCAGTCAGACATTTCACCCACAATTCCACATTTTGGTGAAAAAAAAAGAAGAAAAAAATTCGAAACAGCAGTGAGACACACGCACACACACTTATAAACATTCATTAAGCACTAACGATGTGTTTGGTCCCGTTGTGTTGCCGTCACCATGACGACCTTTGACGGGTTAATTAAAAGTGTAACGGCTTCATTTCACCACAGTTTTGAAATAATAACTGATTTTCTTGGTTCGCTGGTTCATCTTCATGTTCACGGCTGATTAATAACATGTAATGATGATTAATGATGATTTCTGCTGATTGTGTTTCATGGCTGATTAAGTTTTCTGTCGTCCTGTCAGCTGGTTCTGTTATTTGTTTCTTCTGATCACTTTCAGATGCCTCGTCAACTTAAGTTTACATTCATGCTCCATTTTTAATTTTTCACTAATGATCTTTTGTGTATTTTCCCTCCAACACGTGTTTTAAAGTGATTCCTTCTGATTGGCTGCTCGTGTCATCGACACAACAAGTGGAACAATTTTACCAGAAATTACAAAATGTTGATGATGTTTCATTTTTCAGTCTATCTCGACACGGAAGGCGGTGATTTCCATTGGCTGCAGGCGAGTGATGCGTGGAGGCTGCTGTTGCCGGGCGGATTCCGGTTCATCGTCTTCACGTAGCAGAGTGAGACCCGACTGACGGACAGAACGGAACCGGAGAGGAGAGAACAGATCGTCCAAGTTCACCTGGAGACAAAACCAGGCGACACGAAACCAGAAGAGACGAGACAAGAACAGAAAACTCTTTTTAAAACAACAACTATAAAAAACAACATCTGGGAACATTAAACTGTCACATGAAGCTCAAAACACAATTTAATAAAAAAGTCTGAAAATGTAAATATTCACACAGTTTAAAAGAAAGAAAGTTTTTATATTTCACAAAACAGAGATTTTAAAAATGCAAAGCTATTATTATATAATTTTTAATGTGTGTGTGTGTGTGTGTGTGTGTGTACCTCCTCGTGCGCGCTCCACGTGCACTGCAGTGGCATGTCGGGGGCGGAGCTACAGTCGAAGCCCTTCCTGTGGAGGAGCAGAGCCACTTCCTGTGACGGAGTTTCTGCTTCCTGTTTACCAGAAAACACAAACATTCATTTGTTTTGATTTCATGTTTAACAGATTTTAAAAAATTTCAATTACTTTTTTAAAATAATATTATAAAGTTATTATATTAAAACTTTTTTTTAATTGTGTTTTTCAATGTATTCCTATGTGAAAGTGAGTATTGCTCAGTTAATGACTGCTTATTATTTTCAACACAAAAACCACAAATCCATTTTTTCCAGGTGTTTCCAGGTGTTTCCAGGCGCTGTTCTCACCTGTGCATCCTCCAGCGTCCTCAGGTTCAGCAGGTGAAGGTCGCACGGCATCGACGAGCTGAGTGGCAGGAAGGGGCGGAGCTTTGGCAGCTGGCTGTTGCTTGGGGCAACCATGGTGATTGGCGGGTGGCAGAGGGAGAGCGAGGACAGGTGGGCGAGCAGTGACAGGTGTTCAACTGAGGCTCCTCCCACTTCCTGTCAGGAAAATAAACAGAAGGATAAAATATAACCTGTAAAAAATGAAAAAACATTCACAGCTCTGATATCGATGCTCTGCACCGTCACATTGATATTCTACTAATGATCAGAACACACGAAGCTGTCTGATCCGACCCGGTCCGTCTCTCAGGTGGAGACGGGTGGTGCAGTCTGTGATGTTCTGATCTCTGGGCCGAGTAAACATCATTCTAGCTGCTCACCTCTCACGGGAACATCATAGGCGATGTCTCGTCCATGAGACACAGAAGCACAACAGTCAACAGTTTGAGAAGATGAGTGCAGTCAGAACCAGTGATCCAGCTCCCTCGCCCGAGCCCCGCCCCTCACCTGAGCCCCGCCCCTCACCTGAGCCCCACCCCTCCTGTCCTCCAGCAGCAGGTGGTAGAGACTGGCCGTCAGCTTGTTGTCGGTGACGCCCTGACCGAGGCCGCGGTTATCGTCCTGCTGCAGCCGCCGGTCCAACACCACCTCCAGCTCACCTGCACAGGTGACAGGTCAGAGGTCAGAGGTCAGCACAGTGACAGACTCACTGTGTCCTCACTGCTCGAGGTCGCTGTTGTCCATCAGTGAAAACATCATCGATCCATGTGTCTGACACCACTTCAGTCTTTTATTTTGCTGAACTTCCACTGTTGACCAGCTGATGTTAGAATGATGACATCATTGTTATTAACACTGTCTAAAACAATGTGCAGCAAATATTATTGATTATAAAACTGATTCTGACACAAGTGAGTCACTGATAAATTGTCCTGTTGAAGTGATGAAGAGTCTCTGATGTCATCATCACTGGACCTCCACGATCACCACGAAGCTGAAAACCTCAAACACCACAGAGACAGTGAGGCGGACGTGCAGGTGAACAGGACTCACCTGGTGTGAGCGAGGCGACGGCCTGACTCTGAGCCGACAGCAGAGACACGCGAGACGTCGAGTCCTGCAGGAACGACGCCGATGACATCGGGTAGAAGTTCGCCTGCAGGGGGAGCTTCGCCAGAGTCCGCCGCTGCTGCATCTGCAGGCCGGATCAATACGCTGCTGATTACTATCAATACACTATCAATACGCTGCCCATTACCTTCAATACACTTTGATACAGGATCACTGACATGTGACATCATCAATCAGCGTCTATAAACACAAAAGAAGGAACCTGGAAACTGTTGAGGTCGGAGTAGAAACGGTTGCCGTTGGCAACATCGGTGACGAGCTTCATGGCGAGCTCACGGTTGACCTCTGACCTGATGTCCACCATGTTGGAAATCTCCACAGATCGCCCAGCATGCCCTGGGGCAGAGACAGACAGGAGACTTTTATTGTGAAATTACTGAGTGTGATGAATATTAAGTGAACAGCTGGACAGCAGATGAGGACAAAGTCATCTGAACTCCAACTGACCCTGAACTCATCATCTGCACCTGAACTCATCATCTGCACCTGAACTCATCATCTGACCCTGAACTCATCATCTGCACCTGAACTCATCATCTGACCCTGAACTCATCATCTGCACCTGAACTCATCATCTGCACCTGAACTCATCATCTGCACCTGAACTCATCATCTGACCCTGAACTCATCATCTGCACCTGAACTCATCATCTGCACCTGAACTCATCACCTGGGGATGCCTCTACCCATCATGACAACCAGAACCGGGCCACCTGTCACATCCTGACAGAACCCGGGGCTGCGGTTTAACTGCGGTCTCCTTACCATCCAGGTGGTACAGTCGGACTCTGTGTGTGAAGTGTTGGAAACAGGAAGTGATGTCGGAGAAGACCGGACCTCTGGAG
The DNA here is from genome assembly GCF_904848185.1 of Acanthopagrus latus. Taxonomy (NCBI): domain Eukaryota; kingdom Metazoa; phylum Chordata; class Actinopteri; order Spariformes; family Sparidae; genus Acanthopagrus; species Acanthopagrus latus. The sequence goes on along the minus strand of NC_051050.1, from coordinate 26,400,494 downwards.
ACCCGGACCAGGGGCGGCTCTGAGGATGTGTAGAGCTGCAGGAGGGCGAGAGACAGTGAACCAGAGAACAGAGAGAGAGAGACTGATGTGGCTCACGACTGGATCCTGGTTCTGGTCTCACCTGACCCCCCTCCTTCCCTGGCAGAAACAGGTAGGCTCCGCTCTTGTCCCGGTTCGATGTGGTCCCGTACCACAGAAACTGGACCTGGAGCTGACGGACCAGACCGGACTGGAGGCGGAGCTTCTGCATTTCAGAATAAAAGCATATCATGTCAAAAAAAGTATTAAAAAAAAATATATATAAAAAATAATATATATATATATAAAAAATAATATATATATATATAAAAAATTATATATATATATATAAAAAATTATATATATATATATATATATATATATATATATATATATATATATTTATATATATATATATATATATATTTATTTATTAACAGATTTATAATCAGTTTAATGATCAATAAATCAGTTATTTGTTTTATTATGATTCTGCTCTGATAATCTTTATCACACCTCATGTAGCTTCACATGACTTTAATATGCCCAGAACACTGGAACCAGAACACCAGAACACGTTCCAGGAGGGATTCAGTATTTTGCTCAAGGACACTTCAACATTCATACCAGGGGAATCGAACCAGCGACCTTCCGTGCTGTGAGTGTAAACAGTGAATCTTTCTTGCTCTGAATATGAGTTGTGATTGTTTTTCCTTTTTATTACTTTGATTCATTTTCTTTAACTTTATTCAGTTTGTGTCTGTCGTGACTTTTAGTTTGAAAAGTCTGACCTGCAGCAGGCCGGTCTCCGGGGAGCTCCACATCTGGACGTGCTTGTTGCTTAGCAACAGGGGGGCGTCGGCCTCAGGCCCCTCTGGGTGGGACACCTGGAAGTGTTCGCTCTGGATGGTCAGAGGGTTGCCGTGATGATAGAAGGTGTACTGAGCCCGATGGGTGGAGCCAACAGCGGCTTTGGTCACATGATAGACAGCGAGCGACAGAGGAGGAAGTTCAGCCACGAAGTCGAGCTGAAGGCGAAAAACATTAAGTTTAAAACACCTGAACACCAACTCACCTGCTGTGACAACGTACAGTTGCTCAGCTGTGATTGGACTGTGATTTATCACTGACTAGGGGAGGAGCTTAACATTAACCAGGAAATAAGGCAAAATGTAAAATCTCAAAACATCAAACAGTCCAGACCAATGAGACATGTGAACATAAATACTACTAATAATATCAGCAGTGACACGTCCGCTCTCAGGAACATCTGAGCGACGTGTTCATCACCTGGAAAGATTCTCTGGATGCCCGGCTCGGCTCCTCCCACACCGCAGAGATCTGTGCAGCCATTGGTCGACCCGTTTGTGTGTCGACAACACGAGCGTCCGCAGAGTCGACGACGATGCTGACGACTGACGTACGGAGCTGCTCAGTCGGGTTAAATATGATCAATGACCTGACACAAACACAATCAGTCAGAGGAGATGACAGGAAGTCAAACCTGCAGACAAACTGTCAGTCAGCCGACACGACCTGCAGCTGGAAGCATTAATAAAGATTCAACTGGAAGATTTATATCACTAAATCACACGACAGCGTGAGTGACGATAAAGTAAATACAGTCAGTTTGCTCACAGATGTTTGCGTCTCGTTATAAACTATGAAAATGACTCTGAATCAGATTCTTCATGTTCACACTAACAAAGTTTTTCCTTGTAGCTTCTATAACTGTATGGAAGATCTGCTAGCTTGTGATGCTACAGTGACTTCCTGTTTACTCCGCTGATTGCTTTCATTGGACAGAGCTGCAGCTGTTTCCTAGCAACAGATTAAAACATTTGTTCTTAAGTCTTCACAGGCCGAGACATTTATTGAGCTATGACACATGTAGCCTGATGTAGCAGAGCGTTAGCGTGATGCTAGCTGCTGGTTAGAGAGAAGTCAGGAAGAACTTTCTGTTTACTCTCATCATCAATATAAACTCCTCCCTTTAAGCTCCGCCTCCTCACCTGGGCTCATCACTGAGCGTGAGCGGCGTCTTCTGAGGCAGAGCGTCCTGCGCTGAGATCACGTCATCCTGAAACATTCATCACAATATCAACCAATCATCCTTTGTTGTCATGACGATCTGTCACATGTTTTAGTTCATCAAATCTCTGAGTCTGTCTCATTTATAAAAGTTATTATCCATAATATTAAACTGGATGTCACAGAAATAAACAATGAGGACACCATTTGTAGGAAGGGTTTTGATTGGTCATGGTGGTACTCGCTCTTGTCCAATAGAAGCAGCCAGTGGGCGGAGCTCTGCAGCACCTGGCGCATGTTCAGGATGGAGTGAAGCAATCTGCAAAATAACACTAATTTCAGTTTTCATTTTTAATGATGGAAGAGTTTTGATTTTCTTTATTTTCATAAATATGTGTTGAGCTATATTTTACCTTCTCTGGAGTGAAAAACATGTCGACTTTATGAGAACTAAAAGCTTTTATGACCAAATCTTCAACTGTTACAACTTCACTTTAAAGACAAGGTGAAACACACAGTGACTGACAGACTACACTGTAAAACACACATGAAGAAGAAGCAGGGAGCGATGGGAAACTAATGTTAGATGCTAATGCTAAATGAATGGGAATGATGGGAGGCTAATGCTAACTGCTCACACTAAGCGTGGTGGTACCTGTTACCGTTGTCAAGGGCGACATCCTCCTTCAACAGAGAGCATGGAGGGACAAATGAGACAGAAAACATGCTAATGCTAAAAATGCTGAAGAGTTCCTGGAGCTATGATGCTAACACTTATTTAATATCTGGGAAAATAATCAATAAGAAAAACATTTCTACAAAAAATTGGTTTCTAAATTTAAACTGTTATCTTAATAATTCACAAACTGTGTTGACCTTTGATCCATGATCCTTCATAATAACATGCTAACATGCTAACACAGCTGACCAATAAATAAACATTCTTCAGCTGAATAACCCTCAAACTATTCTTGTGTTGTTAGCTGCTCATGCCCCCTCTGCTAGGATGCTAACATGCTAACACACCAGCATGCTAACATGTTTTGGTGCTAACAGGAAGTAGCTACCTGGTTCCGTAGTCCACCACCACAGCATCGCGGGCGGTGCCGGTGACGGCGTCGTGGTGTTGAAACAATGCCAGATTCCGTCTCCCGGCCGTCAGCCGCTGGAAGTGCTCATGTGCAGGGAAATCAGCGGCCAGCTGACCGTTACCATGGAAACGACGCATTTCAGCCAATGTCAGGCTAAAAAGGATTTCTGTCGCTCTGACGGAGGAAACGCGAACAAAAAGACAAGAAGAAGAAATAAAATAAAAAACAAGATAAACACTGAAATATATTTGTAAATAAATCACATGTTTATATGATTATTATAAAATCATTTTGCCAAAACAAAAGGCTTCAAACATTACAAAATATTAGTAATGCTGATTAATGTTCATTCAATGAGTCTGAACATTTATCTGATGACACACAACAAAAAAAAAAAACTCAATGAGACCAGAACAAAATATAAAATATATTAAATACATAAAAACATATAAAAACATCTAAATACTATAACATTGTTTTTAAATGTCTCACTGAGTAAAAACTTATTTAGCTCTTCTTCTTTTACATTTCTACAAAATTCAAGAAATTCAAGAATAGACGTCCGTTTGATCTGAAACGAATGGAAGAAAGAAAGTGAGGAAGAAAGAGAGGAAGAGAGGAGGAGAGGAGGAGAGGAGGAGAGGAAGAGAGGAAGAGAGGAAGAGAGGAGGAGAGGAAGAGAGGAAGAGAGGAGGAGAGGAGGAGAGGAGGAGAGGAAGAGAGGAAGAGAGGAGGAGAGGAGGAGAGGGTCTGACTGTATCTGTATGATGAGAGATAAAACCTGTGAGATAAAGTACCTCAGCGTGGCCTCCATGGTTCTGTCGAGGCGTTTGTAAAACGGTCTGGACGTGAAGTATCCGCTCCAGTAATGATCGTCACGGTCGGCGTATGTGAAGAAGTCGCCGCGGAGCGTCGGCAGTGTGGAACCTGCTGCGCTCAGACGCTGATGGAGAGTCGTGAAGTAATCTGACAGAGTCCCGAAGCGAGCCTGGAAACAGACAAGAGAAGAAGAAGTGATGAGAGCCTGGAAACAGACAAGAGAAGAAGAAGAAGTGATGAGAGCCTGGAAACAGACAAGAGAAGAAGAAGAAGTGATGAGAGCCTGGAAACAGACAAGAGAAGAAGAAGAAGTGATGAGAGCCTGGAAACAGATGAGAGCTGCTGGTGCTGATCCAGATGAAGAGACGAAGCAGGAAGAACTTTGGACATTCAACATTTTGGTGAATTTCTCAGAAATGATGATGGATCAGGATGAGCTGTCCGACCTTGGCGGAGGTATACACTCTACTGAGTGCCTCTGTAGTAAATGACATGATCAGTGTGGCTGACTCCGCCCCTTGCCCCCCCTTCCCAGGTGTCTTGGGTGTTCACCTTGATGTGGAGCTCTGGGTGCTGGTCGAAGTAGTCGAAGAGTTTCTGGTAGTTGCTGAACTGAGCATCCCACTCAGACGAGTCTGTGAAGCGAAAGTCGTCACCGAGCGGAACCAGAAGGACCGAAGAGCGAAAGAGACGAGACTTCTGACGGTACTGATCCAACAGGAGGAGAGCTCTGAGACGACACAGGGACACATTATATACAACACCTGGACCACAGTCACACCTGGACCAGTAACACCTGGACCACAGTCACACCTGGACCACAGTCACACCTGGACCAGTAACACCTGGACCACAGTCACACCTTGAACACAGTCACACCTGGACCAGTCACACCTGGACCACAGTCACACCTGGACCACAGTCACACCTGGACCAGTCACACCTGGACCACAGTCACACCTGGACCACAGTCACACCTGGACCACAGTCACACCTGGACCACAGTCACACTTCACACAGTCATATCTGCCCCCCCCACTTACCTTTCCTGGACATTCTGCTCTGTGATTGGCTGCGGTGATATCCTCCATGGACAGTAGACCCGCCCCCCTGGCAGGCGGTGGAAATCAAATTGACAACAGACCGACGGGTTCGGACCGCACGTGTGCGGTACATCGTAGCTGTAGAACGGCATCATGTGACACGTGATGTCACTGCGGGGGGAGGGGTCTGACAAACAGGAAGTGAGTGAGTTAGAGAAGCAGAACAGAAACAGAACAGAACCTCGTAAGTACTTTATTCTCTCGGTCAGTTTTTTATTCTCTTATTCTTTGTGGTTGTTTCTCGTCTCTCGTCCAAACTCACCCCAACTCTGTCGCCACTGAAACTCCAGCGTCTGTTGCCGGGCGAAGTGCTTCTTGACGGCGTAGTGAACTCGCTGGATGACCATGTCCTGGAGCCCCGCCCCCTTCAGCAGGTAGGCCATAGAGGGGGAGTGGCCGAACGGATCCACAGCCCAACCGCTGCTCGGCTTCACACCTGGACAGAGAGGCGGAGTTTAAAACGATGATGCATCAGATGATGTCACAGTCAGACAGAGGAAGTGAAGCGAGATGAACCGAGGTGTCGCTGGATCCACTGGTGTCCCTCAATCAGCTGATCCAGCAGAGCGAAGTAATGTGAGTTTGCTTCGTCGGCCATCACCCAGCCGCCCGTCACCAGCTCCAGCTGCCCTGCCCTCACCAGGCTGACCAATCACAGAGCAGGAACAAAACAGAACACACATGATGATGAACAAATGACGACATGTAAATATTAATGAACATGATCAAACACAAGAAGATACTAAGAAAAATCACACTGAGTTTTATTCATTATAACATTAATGAGGTAATAACACAAACTGTCTCCATCAGTGAATAAACCAGCTGTTCTCAGATGACAACAAGGTCTCAGAACAATGTCTGGGAAAGGTGTCAGGGTCCGCCACATGTTAACACAGGTAAACTACTTTAAGGTCAGTTTGACTGTTGAGTTTTTCTTTCTCTTCTCATTAAACAAATATGTTGGTTCCAGATGTTTTCTCTACTCACATCGTATTTGTATGTAGATTCAGAATTAAAAACAGGTTTTTCTTCAGATTTGAGAAGAAACAGACAGAAACTTGTGTTAAAGGTGTGATATGTAAAAACTGACCACCTGTTGAATTCACACTCCAAACAACTACAGGGCAGCACATCACTTGCTGCTAACTGCTGCTAACTGTACGCTCCTCATGACTGTAGCTACTGTTAGCTTGTTAGCTTAGTTAGCTGTGCAGCTGGATTATTACTACCACAGGAGCTTTAGCCCTCTGGGAGAGGTTTCAGGCTTCCGTTTCCTGGTTGGTTCAGATTTTGAACACTTACCGTTTGACCATCTCTCTCTTCTGCTCGTCGATGTCATTCCACCATTTAGAAAAATAACTGATTTCTGCCCAGATCATCTTCCTCCTGAGGAACACAGAGCACGAGGCCGTCAGTCACACACGCACCTGCTGGAGGACGCCGACAGGTGAGCAACAGTTACCTGCTGGGGGACGTCTACATGTGAGCAACAGTTACCTGCTGGGTGACGTCTACAGGTGAGCAACAGTTACCTGCTGGGGGACGCCGACAGGTGAGCAACAGTTACCTTCTGGGTAACGTCTACAGGTGAGCTACAGTCACCTGCTGGGTGACGTCTACAGGTGAGTTACAGTTACCTGCTGGGTGACGTCTACAGGTGAGCAACAGTTACCTGCTGGGGGACGTCTACAGGTGAGCAACAGTTACCTGCTGGGTGACGTCTACAGGTGAGCTACAGTCACCTTCTGGGTGACGCCTACAGGTGAGCTAAAGTTACCTGCTGGGTGACGCCTACAGGTGAGCTACAGTTACCTGCTGTCCTCACTCAGCTTGATCAGCATGTTGTTCAGGATGTGTCTTGTCTGATCCTGATAGTAACCATCGAACGTCTTCAGCCAGCCTGACACACACACACACACACACACACACACACACACACACACACACACACACACACACACACACACACTAAATATCTGATCACATTGATCACTGACAGGTTCGATCCGCCTCGTTGTCATGTTGTTCCTCACCTGGGTCGTTGTGCGAGTGAGGAACCAGAAAAAGTTCCAGAGGCTGCTCGTCCCACTCGTTACCATGGTAACTGATCTCAAAACCTTGTTTCCAGGCGCCGCCATCAGGATTGTCAAACGATAGGAGGTCGTAAACATCCAGCAGCTGAAACACAGACAGACATGAAGTCCTGTTTTACACACAGTTTTCATCTGAAGCTCCGCGGTGACATCAGTGACATCAAAGAGCTAACAGCTGTTAGCATGGTAAGCTAACCTGCACGCCGTCCGTTTCATCCTTCAACTCATTGGCCAATCGACAGCCTGGTAGTGTGTCAGCTGGGCTGTGGGCGGAGTCTGAGCTCACATTAGCCCCTCCTCCTTTTCCCCATGATGCCTTGTGTTGGAGCAGAGAGTCCCGCAGCGTAGCAACCAGGCGGTTGTTGTCGCTGAGGAGACGCTCCAACTCATCGATCTTCTGCTGGAGGCGGGACAAATCCTGCAGACAGAGACCGTGATTGGTTTAAGAAATGTTTTTTTTTCAGTGACATAAATGACGACAAAATATACAGACTCAAGAAGCTTGATAATTTAATAATCAATAATGAATTATAACTAATTTAAGTTGTTTAAATATGTTTATTTAATAAAACACTTTATTTTGAAATTCCTCTGGTGACTTTTGTAAGATCAGAAACTAGAATCAGCCTGGCTACTTCGCTGTGACTCACGTTGTCTACCTGTCCACCAGGTGTGTCCGGATGCTCCTGAAGCTCCGCCCCCTGCATCAGCTCCAGCATGCGGTACAGTGACATCACAGCCAAGCAGAAGACTCCGCCCACCAGCACGGTCAGGAGCCGACTGGTCTTCATCACTGAGCAGCTACTTTCAAAAATGAAACAATAAAAAGTCATTAATAAAACGTTTGGATAAAAACAGCAATAAGTCCTGGATGATACACACTGCCCAGGTGCATTATGGGAGCTGTAGGAGGCGGTGTTACCTCCAGTAGACCTGTGATGAAGAGACATTATCAGTTAATTGATCTGCACAAAATTAATTTACAACTTTACTGACAATCGAAATGTTGTCTTTCTCATTTTTAAACAAAAAAAATCCCCAAATCTTTGAAATGACACAGAAAAAAAACAGACTGAATTTTTCTGAGTTCTAGAAAAAAGACTAAATGTTCAAGTTTCATTAAGATTTATTGATCAACAGATTCAAAGTTATCAGGCTCTCTGAAGATCCTCATGTCTGATTCTAACAGTCACAGTTTAACTCATATTATTATATTATAAGTAAGATTTGAGTTCCAAACATGTGAATCCAAACGAACTCTCGCAGGCAAACAGGACCGACCGGTTCTGCAGCGACACTGAGGCCGTCTGCAGCCACGACCCTGGAAGTCCTTACTGATCAGTCATAGTAATCTAATAATCAATATCCAGCCTGAAATTTAATCAACCCTTTAACTGCCTCATATAGATCAAACTTCACCTCAGACACACAAACCCTGGTGACTCCCACACTGTCCCGGTACAGTACCTCACCAAGTAAATGTACTTAGTTACTTTCCAGGTTCAACACACTGATAAATGATGATGTAATCAGGTACAGGTGAAGTGTTTGTCATCACCTCAGTTACACAGAGAACGTGTTAGTTGAGTTTTATGTTCCTACTGAACAGGACAGGAAGGAAAAGTGCTGGGATCTGAAAACTAACTAGTAACTACAGCTGATGGTGTCACGGAGTAAGAAGCACATGGTGGAGCAGAACAAACATGTTATACATGATGTGTAGCAGCAGCTCAGTGATCATTCAGGTGTTTCACAGGATACAAGATAAATAAAACGCGTCTGCAGTAAAGTGTCCGTCGTGTCTACAACATTAGTTCCGGCTTCATTTCCTGCCGGAGGTTAAAGAGCGGACACACTTCATCTGATGTTAATATTCAGTGTTAGCTCTTCTGCTAACTAAGCTCGTCACTCCTACAGCTCGAACATGTCTCCAGATCAAATGTATAAACGTTATACTTTAAACTGAAGTTCAAACCTTCCGCTCAGCACTTCCGCCTCGGACAAACTGCAGCAGGTCTCGTGCTCCGGTGTGTTTCACCTATCCCGTGACGTTTCGCCCGTCCTGTGACGTAGCTGTCAGTCTTCAGCCCAACAAAGCAGAAAAATAAAGTAAATTAAAGTAAAATAAAGTCAGTTTGTGTCCGCAGCGCGCGCCTGCTGCTGCGCCTGCTCCCTGCCGTTTGTTTTGCTTCCGGGTTGGTTCAGCTGACTCAGCGCTGCGGACTCAGCACTTCCGGTGAGGGGGGTCCGTTTCCGGGAAGCTGCTCTGACGCCACTGAAATACGACTAAGTACATTTACTCAAGTACTGTACTTTACTGGAGTACCAGTACTTTCTTCTTCTACTCAGCTGAATGTATCTGATAGTTACTCTTCAGATTACAGACAGTTTCTCCAGATGTGTTGAAGATGAATTTTCAAGTGGTAAAAAAGTATATGTACATATATTATATTGTACTTAAGTATCAAAAGTAAAGTAACTAATACATGTCGGCTGAGTACTCTGTAATCTCTGCTTCTCTACATTCAACACATCTTTGATACAGACTGTAATCTGTACAGTAACTTAAGTAATCAGATATGTGCAGTGGACTAACTAAAGAACAAGGTGTTTTCAGATTATATTAAAAGTACTGTACCTGAGTAAATGTACTTAGTTACAATCCAACACTGCCTTATGTTGGCAGTGCTGCTAATGGAGCAGAAATAATATTCAGACACCATCAGCATGAATCTGATATCAACTGCTCAGTGCCAGAACCACTTCCTGTAATCTGTAATCTGTCATTTTTAGTCTGTAATCTGTAGTCTGTACTCAAGTAAAGGACAAGTTTGACAGTGACCTGCTCTCAGTTTTTATTTGAGTATATTGTGTTCTAGTGGTGTAATCACATTACTTCAGTGTTGTAAAAAGTACTCACAGCCATATTTAGGTATAAAGTGAAGATATGGTTTTAAAATGGTGGAACATAAGAACAGTACTGGAGTAAAAGTGTGACAGTGCAGTCCTGATGCTTTAATGTTTGTATGTTCCAGAGGATTGTGGGTCAGACCAGAACACTGGTTTCATGCTGCAGAATGTGACAGGCAGGCAGGTGAGTTCACCTGTCGGTCCTGAGTGAGGCGCCACAGGGCTGGTTGCAGAGAACAAGCGTCTGCAGCATGTCAGAGTGATGTCAGAGTGATGTCACTGCCAGAGGAGGCAAGTTACAGTTTATTTCTTTCTCTGTTATAAACACTATTGACTTGTACTTTGTCTTTTTGTTTGTTTTTTGGCCCCTGGATTCATTTTCATTCATGCTCCTTGGTTTTTGTAGATTTGTCTTTTTGGTTTAATAAAGCTCACTTTTTCTTCTCACTTACCCTGTTCTGATCACCTTTAGTTTTCCCCTTTAAACCGGTGATATTTGTCCATCTGCTCTTGCTGATGCTGACAGACACTTTATTTGAGGACAAGAGACTCAATAAATATGTTGAAATCTGTGTGTTTAATACCAGTGATGTGGGTAAATGTATATTATGATGATGTCACACACCACGCTGCAACACTTTCATTAAGTGTTTGTGTGATAATAAGAAGTTCTTCACATGTTCTCACTTCATCACTGTGTGTTATATTAATGCCCCACATCAGTCTGTCAGTCTGTCAGTCTGTCGCTGTGAACTAATCCTCACAGTTAGAGGAACACTGTCATGACTCTGCAGCAGAACTCGAACCCTTTCCACAGACAGACTCTGCATCATCGTCACAAGGAGCCTTTAAACTGTTGCTGTTAACACTGGACCGAGCAGCGCCGGTGTGAAGCCATATAAGTCATTTCACACAGTGGAACCAAAAGAGGCTTGACAGCACACATCGTGACCAGGACGTCCGTGTGTCTCCTCCAGTTTCCACCTGATAATCTAAACAATGACTAGTTTGCTCAGTGCTGCTTCTTGGTTCTGTGACAACGATCCGTGGGTCATTTCTCTTTTCTTTGATGAGTGAAGGATCTGAACACCATGAATGTGAAAGTAAAGTGTGAACCTAAAAAGTGACCGATGTTAAAACCCAGTTCCAGCAGAACATCTCCACAGTAGGAAGTGTCAGATGATGTGTTCTGTTTCTGTTGGGTCGACTTCAGATGAACAGAACCACATCGCTCCTGATGTCATCACAGCGATAACACAGAGGTCAAACTCAGACCTGTTGGACTTCAACAGATCTGTAGGCTTCTCTGAACACAGGCCAGACTTTATTCAGCACAGATGTTCCTGATATAAGATAATAACCAAAGTCTCACTGTGTTTCAAATCCTCTTTTACTGCCTTCCAGTGGATTTCCTGATCACACAAAGCTCTATAAGTACGGTGCACCTGATTTGACTGTTGTCATACCATTGAATAGGTGTAATCCTGATACCCTCATCCCACATACAGTATATGGGCCAGTAGGACCCTACTCTACCTACTACTAGGTGCAGGAGACTCAGTCAAATCGGGTGCACCGTCACATGTCTGAGCAGGTCGACACAGCTCCTCACTCACAGGACAGTTTGATCCTCACTGCAGCTGGCACATCCGTCCTCCTCACACAGGCTCTTTATTCAAGGATCATTCTGCAGAAACTTTTTTAACACTTTATCTTTTCTTTAACAGTTGTTACTCATGAAGAAGGAAACAGTAAGGTGAATATATTGATGGAAAATATATTTTACAAATGGCTGCTGCATCAAACCAAATGTTGATCACAGTCGTCAGTCTCATTAAATCATGCCAATCAATACATTTGTATTCTACTTTCTTACTGCCCCTAATAATAAGATGTCACACCAGTGACGTCAACTGAAAGCGTCATATGAAATCTGAAGATAAATGAAAAAGTCTTCTAAATGAACAGAGACGGTGGACAGAACCAGGTCAGTGATGTCATCAGTGAGTCCACAGGACGATTACTGTCATTTTATATCTCATGTTTTATGTTGTTTCCATCATATAGCTGATGGTGACGTTCACATTGTTGAACTGTAAATGTTCTCTACACAGCCGTGAGGACGAGCAGCTCTGTGGTGTTACTGATAAAACAATGACTTGTTGTTTGATCATGAAATATTGATAAACCTCACGTCTCAGGTGTGTTCAGGTGTTGGGGGAAGGACAGAAACATGGACACCTCTGTAGAATGACCCCTGAGCTGCTGCTGGGCTCCGAACCAATCAGGCCATCACATCTGTCTGGTTTCTGGTTGATGTGATGAGCGACTTCATCAGACATTACCTCCGGCCTGAACGTTGCTGCTCAGAGAGCCGAGTGTCCTGTGACCTGCTGGCTCACACAGTCATGTAGGACTCTTTATTAACTCCCCACCTCAGAGTAAACAGTCTGTCAGAGTCAGCTGAAAGGTTTACCTGCTGTCAGCACACCGAACAGCAAAAGAGTTAAAGTTTCTTTGGCTGCAGGGACTGAAATAGAAGTGGTGGAGCTTCAATCCTCAGACCTGTTGGAACCACAGAAGATGTTTCCTGTATCAGCCTTCAAATCTGCACCAACCGGTTAGACTGTCACTGACTCAGCTGCATACGTCTCCAAACACTGCAACACTGGACTGATACACTGAAGGACTTTGTGTTTCTCACTGAAAGCGTTCAGCAGATAAACAGACAGATGTTTCCTCAGGAGCTGCTGGAGACCAGAAACAGCCACAAGAGAGAGAAGACTTGACCTCACAAGAAGGCTCTGAGACACATCACCTCTCAGAGCAACAGCTCATGTTGAACAATGTGGAGAGACCTGATGATCAGGATTTCTTTCTGATTAAATTCTCTTCAACAAAGAAAACATTTGACTTGTCTGCAGTCACATTAAACCCCACGCCTATCTGCCACACCTGAGCTGGAAATGACTTCACTGAGTTCCCAGACGATTTGTTTCTCTTCTTCTTATAAACTTAAGAGACTATGATGATCAGAAGCGTTACAACACTGAAATTGAAGGATATTTGTCTCAGTGACATGGAAATGTTTCAGATAATTAAAATCAGCCTCTCTGATCATAAAATCTGGGTGTTTAATGGGGTCAACATGTCTTACTATTTGAATAATGAGCTCTTTAAATAGCAGGAAACAGGAACCAGCTCTGTGTTGGTCTGTGTCACTGTGACCTGACTACTCCTCACTTTAAGACCAACCCAGGTGAGCACAGGTACATTTGCTACTTACACAATGTGGGCCTGAAAATGACATCTGTGTCAGTCTGAATTGAACAATACACATGATCGTTGCTGTGCACCCTTAATTCAACATGTTACAAGACATTTTCACACAGACCTTGAGGTTTCACCTGTTTGTTGGCAATTTATTTCCAACGTAGCATTGATACTTGACCTGATTTTGTTTGGAGTGAAAACACCAAACATGGTATTTCTAATGCACTTTTAACAGAAGTTATACTGTCATGAGTTTTTACTGCTGTGATAAACTTGAGAGACTTCATTCAGTCACAAAAGAGCATAAATATAATGTTCCAAAACTTATTGCAGCTTCTCTCCTAACAGTTATGTTATTACAATAAAGACTCTACAGACCTAGCAGAACAGTTTGGGCTCGTATGCCTTTACCTACAAATTGTTTTATTCAGTGAATCCTCTGGTGTCTGCTGTAATCAGGTGGGAGCATTAAAAAGAAAACAGAAAGTCTGGGAAACTGATGGAGGGAGGAGAAGCTGATAGAGGGCAGTCTGACCCTCCTCCCAGGCGTCAGTAGAGTCCGTCCCTGCTGATATGAAGCTGTGAACACTGTGATCACTGCGTTCTTTCTCCTCGGCATCACAGAGCTTCCTGACGTCAACAACAGGTAAAAGACTTTGAGACACAACAGACGAAATACTTTCAAATGCAACAATCAGGACTTTAACCTCCATCAAAGATTCACTTTGCATATAACTCATATGTATACATGCAGTTTAAGTGTTTGTAATTTCTTACCAGGTTTGTAATCTTATTCTAAGGAAATATTTGTCACTTGATATTCAGATAAAGAATACAATAGACTGATATTCTTATGCATACAAACAATATGAGACACAAAACTCACATCACCACTGGCCTGTAGGAAGCTCAGGTTTGTTTCTCGTGCTCCTTTTACTAAGTTTAAAAAAATATATTCTTTCATGTGTGTTGTTTTTTCAAGAGGAAAAAAAACTAATTTTTCTGTCAAGTTAACTGTCCAGTTATCAGCATCCGTGGTAGAAGTCCAAGATTACATCAAGCAGCATTAAAGAACGAATGCTGTGCATATTTCAACAGATGCGATTTTAGTTTTCATGTAGTTTCTGTGTGAAGTCGCTGCAGTGGACAACACCGCGTCCTCTCTGGAGACGGTGCAGATCATTCAGATAATATTTCAGACTGAGGGTCATCGGTCAGTGTGATCACTGTAAACACAAATACTGTGGAGTCACTAGTGCACAATACTGATGGATGTGACTGTCCTCGTGCTGCTGAAGGACAACATGAGTGGAAGAATTGATAACAACACTTAGAACTTATTTTCTGCGTCTTCCTCTCGGTTGTGGTGATTCATTGTTCACTAGACACCCACTGCCGAGAAGGCTGATAATACTAACCTAACCCTACCCAGTATTCCACCCACGACACTTACAGCAGATTAGCAAGTATGACATTTTCCTCGCCCAAAGAAATATGACAGTCATGTTGAATAACCTGCACATCCTGTGATAGATGCATCTTGTGTTTAGAGTGCAAAGAGAAACTATATCTCACCTGGAGCAACATGGACACTCTTCATTTTATTCACATGAGCAGTAAACTTAAGCCTCTTGTGGTCAAAATGAGTATTACAGAGCAAACAGAACAATTAGCCTTAACTTTCCTCTTGAAAAATGTTCACTTGGTTTCACAGTTTTTCTTTTTGCGATCTGCTTGACACATAAAAATAAGAAATAAGAAAATGTTTTTTATGAGGAGACAGTAACAAGATGTATAAACAATTGTAATACAATCTATCAAAGAGCCACAAGATGTCGATCTTAAAGAGAGCTGGTGAAGATATCCTGCTGCTGCTCAGGACGCTCCTGCTTTGTGAATTTCTACTAATGACCTTTAATGAGAGCATTAACCCTAAAATGATTCAATCCTTCTTTTATTGATGAAGGTTCTGCGGAGGACCATGACTCTGTTTTCAGCTTTAAGGAACATCCTTCCTGGTCATGGCGTGGAACCCGAACAACCAGGCATTGACAGGGCAACAAAGTGAGTCTCATTAACACAGTTAACCTTAAAATATATAAAATGTGATGTATTTGCATTTAAATGTTGACTGGATGTTTGTTCTATATGTTGTTGAATTGTGTACTCACATTAATGTTCCAACCAAAGAAATCAAGTTTCCTCAGAGTAACGGTGAATTTCATCTGCTTGTCTGTCGGTACAATTTCAGGAAAGTCAGAGAGAGAAGAAGGTAAAACATAACCTCGTCTGAGTCACAAAGACAGATTTATATCAGCAGTGGTTGATGTTTAACAGTGAAGACAACAACTCCCATGATTCCACTGTGATTGTGTTTGGATGAGAGAACCTGGTGGCAGAAATGACATGTGGCATGTTTACAACTAAATTAAAACAAAGTGCAGTTCAACATAAAAGCCATACATGTTACACTTTCACAGTAGCTTTAGGGTCTTCTCATGATGATTGTCGTGACTCAAGATTTGATGCCTTTGTCTTGTGTCTTATGTTTTGATTGTCCATGTCCTCTTGTATCCTTTAAGTTTCTCCTCTGTCTTCTCGCCTTCCTCCTTGCATGTTTGTCTCCCTCTGTCTGTCAGTGTTTTCTCCTCTGTGCCTCCCCCCTCCTCACCCTCCTCATCTGCTCCTTGTCTCCTCGTCAGTGTATCTCTGCATTTAAGTCTTTGTTTCCCCTTCACTCCTTGTCCAGTCAATGCGTCTGCATCATGTCCTTCAAAGTCCTTCTGTTTCCAGTCTCCCCGTGGTGTGTGCTCTTTGGAGTTTGATTCTTGCAATATGGTTTTTTGATTTGAACTTTGCCTTTTGTTTGCATTTTGTCTAGCGTTTTTAGCCTTGGTTGCTACTTTGCTTTTTGTCTCCCTTTGTCAGTTTTTTTTGGCACCTGGCTCCCTCGGTTTTTGTATCGTTCGGCTTTGAGAATAAAGTCCCATATACATGGATGAAAGCAATCTTTTTTTCCTCCGTCTTCCTCGGCAATGTTTGAAGAATATTGCACCCAGACGGAGCCACTGAAAATGACCTAAAACAACCTAAAACGGAGAAGAAGACAGGGAGCATGCAAACAGACAGTAGAAGGAGAGACCAAACACAAGAAGAAGAAGAAGATGAAAATGGCGAGTGCAAGGAAACCGCGACTCACACTCAACTACAAGGCGAGTAAGTTGCAAGAGTAAGTTTTTGGATTGTACGGATGTAGCATCCCGGGATGCCATCCCGAGGGACGTAGCTACTACACGGCCACACCACTCCCTGGCTTTGACACAGAGTACTGAAATCCCACAACCACTGTCTCCTCGTCCTCTTTTTGCTCCTGTAGTTTCTGGGCTGTTTTCCTCAAAGGTGTCAGCGTGTAGTATGTTGATAAAAAATTCTGCGGAGGCAAGGCTGGGTGGAATGATAGAGCAATCTTTATTAAAACAGACTTGAGCCTAGCATCCGAACAGAGTGTGTGGCCACACCTCTGATGTTCTCCAATCTAGGGCAAAGTAATGCCAAACGTTTTTGCCCCTTCTTGCCCTATCGGAACTCCTACGCCTTCGCTCTTAGGAATTCTACCAAGTGCCACCCCCCTTGTCTCTACTCGTGAGACCCTTCTTAAAGTCCCTCGGGCAGAGCTTGCTTGCTCCTAATTGGTTACTGTGGTGGGTTGAAGGTCCATCTCCCATAAATGACCAAATCTGTTACTGTCCCTGTTCGGGCTTGTATTCCAAAATTACCTAGATGAGCCCTCTATCCTTTTCTGGAGATGTATGTGTTTAGATATCATCCTCCATCTGACACAGCAGTCAGGCTCCAATTCAGTCCCTATAGTGGCCCTGTCCCCTGCTAACCTTTGACCCACACAGCTAAATGCTGACTCCAAGGTCTCTTGGAGCTGTGAGCCCCGTATTGTCTGCATTCCCTAACTCACACAAGAAGGAACAGGTTAAATTTAAACTGAGTTGAATTAAAGGCCAGAATGTGTTGTCGTCCAGACACCTCACTCCTACCACACTCATCATAGGAGACTCGATAACAACATTCAACACAGCCACACACTGCTTTCCTGGAGCCACAGTGCCAGTTATCCTCGATAAGCTTCCCATCCTACTATGC
Source organism: Acanthopagrus latus (assembly GCF_904848185.1). NCBI lineage: Eukaryota > Metazoa > Chordata > Actinopteri > Spariformes > Sparidae > Acanthopagrus > Acanthopagrus latus. The sequence continues at coordinate 26,382,998 of NC_051050.1, read as the reverse complement.
TCTCTCCCATCATCTATTAACCAGGTAATAGTTCACGTTGGATCCAACGACATGGCGGTAGTCGGCAGTCTTAACTGGCTAAGAAGGACTTTAATGCCCTCTTCAGCTTCCTAAACAGCTGTGGAAAGGATGTCTGGCTCAGCGGACCTCTCTCAGCTCTTGGCCGTGGAGTTGAGCGTTTCTCCAGAATCCTCAGTCTGAACACCAGGCTTCAGTCCATCTGCAGAATCCACAACATTCGTTTCATCCAGGACTTCAACCTGTTATGGGACCTTCCTTCCCTTTTCAGGACCAATGGACTTCACTCGAACAGTAGCACAGTATTAGCAGCTAACATCCAGCATGCTATCCAGACCGCTGCTAACCTGCCCTACCCCCGACCAGGTGCCATCTTCTTCTACTCTACCTACTCATGCAGCTCCCAGCACTGTGTCTCTCACTAGCCCTCCCTGGGAGCCAACCAAGGTACTGACACTCTCCATGGCCCACTGTCTCCCACTGGCTGTCATAAAGCTACCTCCACTGCTGTGATTAACTGGATTCCATTTCCTGTTGTTATTTCACATTGCAAATCAATACACCTGCACAGGTGTAGTCAAAGTACTGATCACAGTGTGCTTGCTATTCCAGCTAGATCAGCTAACACCAAACCTCACACCAGCAATCTAACCTTTGGGTTATTTAACATCCGCTTGCTGACCAACAAGGGACCTCTGCTCTCTGATCTACTGGATGATCGTAGGTTTGATTTCTTTTGCCTGACTGAGACATTTCAGCAGCCTAATGACTTTTCACACCTTAATCAAACTCTTCCTCCTGGATTTGTCTAACCCGTACCTCCAAATATGGAAAGTTCCCTCCATCACAGTGCCTATATATCCCTCATTTGAGTCCATTGCTCTACAAATCAATGGTCCAGCTCCTACTATTCTGGCCATTATCTATCCACCACCCAAGCTGCCTTCCTACAGGAAATCTCTGCCTTCCTAACAAGCTTATGTTCTGTGTCCCCAAACTTAATATTGCAAGGTGATTTTTATATCCACTGGGATAGAATCAACAATGTTTTTAAAAAGGACTTTACTTCATGACTTGACAGCTTTGGACTACAGCAACTTATTGACTTTCAAACACATTCCAAAGGACACATACTTGACCTAGTCTGCTGCTCTGGTGTAAACTGTTGTGCCTCCGATTTGCCCATCTCAGACCTCTGACCTCCAGAGGAACAAATCTGTATAGGTCTTTATCAGGACAGCTGGTTCACTCCAAACTGTTGTACTGTCTGAATCTGGAGTCTTAAACTGATGTTTTAGAAACAGTGACATGTAGAACTACTCTATTTAGTTTACCCAAGACTCCATCATAAGTATTTGCTCATTGTCACATAATCTCTGCTGCTTCATCTCAGGGAGGAATGATTATGAAATTACTAAACCATCACTGGCCCACAGACCAGTGAGAGACAACTATGCATTTTGTGTGAACTATTCCTTATTCCTCCTTAACTCTCCTTTGTCCACCTGGACTTTTCTTTCTCATGAACATCCCACATAAAGAACTCAATGTTAATATTCCTGAGCATGGAAGTGTTGAAATATTTCATGAAGACTTGGAACAAACCTCTACAGCCTTTTGATTAGGAAACACAACTTTCTTTTGTTCTTTTATCTGCTTTTTATTAATTGTTTTACATATATTTTGTTGTTCTATTCTGTTTTAATATTTCTTTTAACTAAGCTTTCTGTTTCCCTCCTGTCACAGAACTCCCACTTACATGACAGAACTCAGTCGACCTTTTTTGGCATTCCTAACAAAAAGAATGATAATGTTGAATAATATCAAAATCAGTGGATGTCTCTGGAAATCTGTCAGTTACCATTAACTTTACCTGGCTTGCATTAACTTTGTTTGCCACCTGACTTGCTTAATATTAGCTGACATGCCACAAAGCAAGACAGTTATTTTAGTTGTTATATTAGTTATTTACAGAAAACATTCTACAGTATTAACTAGTTTAATAGCCGTTTCATAAACTGTACGAAAAGTGGGATTTTCGTCGGTATGCAGCTCTGTAGACTGTCGTGGAAGTTCAGATTAACGACTGCACACGGCAATTTGGAGGCAACAGCGAAAACTGCTGTGAATTGTCAGAAATTGATGTGGGCCTTGCTTGGCAGTTGTCCCCCCATGACGCCCCTCCCCCCGATTCTGTCAGATCGGGGTAAAAGGGAAAACTATGGAAGGAGAAGGTGGACCCAAACGCAGTTACACGCGGGAGTCAAAGATAACGTGGAACAAAAAGCGAGCTTTAATAAAGCAAAAGCCGAAAACAAGAAAAAGCCAAGGCAGACAAAACAGGACAAAAAGCAAATTAACAACTGAAACAACCAGGCAAAGTAGCAACTTAACAGCAAGACAAAGTACAAAGAAAAAAATCAAAGTTCAACTTAAACAGGAAAATCTTGAAACCAAAACATACCAAACCGGGGCAGGAGCAGGGACAAGAGCAACCGAAAACAGAATACAGAATACAGCAAACAATGACCAGACAAAGAGTGAGGGGCACACAGAGACTAAATACGCAGACACTAATGACATGACGAGGAACAGGTGAGGAGAGAGGAGGAAGGAAGCCAGGTGAGATAATGAGGGGGAGGAGCACAGAGGAACAGACCAGGAGGGAACAAGACAACAGACAGAGGGAGCCAGAGGGGAGAACACAGGAGAACTTAAAGGACACATGAGGGCATGGAAAAATCAAAACATGAGACACAAGACATGGAGAAAGCAAAACATAACACAAGACATGATACAAATATGTAAATCAAATACAAGAAACCAAAAACCAGACACAAGAACAAACAAAACAAGAGTCCTGACAGAACCCCCCCCCTTAAGGGACAGCTCCCAGATGTCCCTCAATACCTGAGTTTAAAGTCCAAGTGAAGCCGGGAGGGTGGAGGGGGTCTGGAGGAGGGCCAAGGTTCAAATAAACAAGGAGATGGAGGCGAGGACTGGGGCCCACTGGGGACCAGGGACGTGGACTGAGGTGCAGGCTGGAACCTACTGGAGACCGGTGACCAAGGCGTCGACGTGGCCTCAGACTCGCCGGAGGGCGGCGAAGAAGACATAGGCGCGGCCTGGAACTCGCTGGAATCCGGCGACGAAGGCGAAGGTGAAGGTGCGGGCTGGAACCCCCTGGAGCAGACACAGGACTTGGCGTGGGACTCGGCCGGTCCTCCGACGATGGTGTGAAGGGGGAGCAACAGCTTTCCATTTAAATAAAATCAAGCGCCTCGCTAATAAGGAAGAAAAGGCAATGACCCTCTGTAAGTGAGCAGGAGGGACAGATCCGGTTGGATCTGAAAACCACCCAAAAACAGCAACCAAAGGAGAAGGTACAATGTTATAAGCACAGGCATTAGAGATAACTTCAAAAAAGACACCCAGAAAGGAACAAGTTTCGGACAAGACCAGAACATGTGATAGGAGGTAGCAGGAGCCTGTTTACATCCATCGCATATTGGGTCTTTGTTTGGAAATATTCTTGCTAATTTGACTTTTGAGAAGTGTAACCTGTGTAACACTTTGAACTGTATTAAGGAATGTCTAGAACATATGGAAGAAGAATGGACTCTCGTGAGAGCCATATCCCATTCCTCATCGGACAACTGGGCCCCCAAGTCATTTTCCCACTGTTCTGTAATATGTGAAATAGGGAGGCTGCAGCTATCCATAATGTGGGAATAAATAAACGATATTCTACTCTTATTCAGCATATTGACCCTTAGTAAAGAATCCAGACGGGGGGGGTGTGTGTGTGTGGGGGGTGTAGGAAAGTTAGCAAACTTTTTATGAGTGAAATCTCTAATTTGTATGTATCGCAAGCAATGATTATTGGTCAGACCAAATTTTTTCGATAATTGTTCAAAGCTTGCAAAAGTATCATTGACATACAGGTCTTCAATACTATGAATGCCCTTGTCATACCAAATTTTGTCAAATGTTTCCAAATTCCCGCAAGACTCTAAGAATTTCAGGGGTAGTTGTGATAGGATTGGTGACATATAATAATAAATTGTCTGCATAAAGCGAGACAGTATGAGTTAGGCCACCATGTGAGATACCTTGTGTCTTGTTGTTGCCTCTAAGGGCTATAGCAAGTGGCTCTATAGCTAGAACGAAAAGTAACGGGCTCACTGGATCTCCTTGTTTTATACCTCTGTGAAGAGGAAAATACTCAGATAAGATACTGTTGGTATAAACTGAGGCAACTGGATCAGTGTAAATAAGCTTGATAAGATGAATAAAGTTGGGGCCAAATCCAAATCTGTCAAGTGTATGAAAAAAATAGCCCCACTCAACCCGATCGAACGCCTTTTTGGCGTCGAGCGATATAACTGCTTCTGGGGATGGACTGCTAGGTTCAGTGTAAATGATATTAAACAACCGTCCTAGGTCAAAATAGGACTGTCTGCCCTGGATAAACCCAGTCTGGTCCCCCGAGATGATATAAGGAAGAATTGCCTCCAATCGGAGTGCAATGGCCTTCAAGAACACTTAACCATCACAGTTTGTTGAGCTAATTGGTCTGTAAGAAGAGCAATCTAGAGGGTCTTTATTTTTCTTTAATAGCAGTGTAATAGATGCCTGACGGAGTGTGGGTGGAAAAAAATTATTTTCCACTGCTGCTTCATAAACTGAAAGGAGAAGAAGGGCAAGTTTATCTTTAAATTTCTTATAGAAATCAGTTGGAAACCCATCCGGGCCAGGTGCTTTACCACTTTGAAGGGACATTATTGAATTGTTCATTTCTACCAATGTCAGATTTTGTTCCAATCGTTCTTTAGAGTCAGAGTCAATTGTAGGGATGCTCAGGTTAGAAAAAAAAGCGTCAAATAGGTTGTGATCTGGTGCTAAATCTGAAAAATATAATTTAGTATAGAACTCTTTAAAGCAGTTGTTAATAGCCTGATGATCCTGGGTTGAGGAGCTATCAGGTAGCTTAATTTGGGAAATAATACAGGACGCTGCTTTTTGTCGGAGTTGACTGGCTAATAGTTTGGAAAGTTTATCCCCCTCGTCATAGAATCTACTACGGGATTTAAAGATGAGTGTCTCAGTTTGGGTGGCAGTTAGGAGATCAATTTTAGTTTGCAGGCCTACTCTCCTCTTAATCAGATCAGGAGTTGGAGAACCAGATATGAGTCCATCCAGCGCCTTAATTTCTGAAGATAGCTTCTCAATATACTCATGCTTCATTTTCCTAATGTAAGCAGAGCGAGAGATAATCTGTCCTCTGAGATACGCTTTAAGGGTCTCCCAGAGAGTTGAAGCTGAGATGCCCTCAGTCCTATTTACCTGCAAAAAGAAGTCTATCTGCTCTGTAATGAAATTTACAAAGTCCGAGTCGGCCAACAGAAGTGTGTCAAGCCGCCATGTCCGTTCTGTCCTCTGAGTCGGGAGAGTTACCCTAATACTCACCGGGGCATGATCAGAGATAATGATTGGGTCATACTTACAATCTGTAGTAATAGTAAGTAGATAGGGATCAACCAAAAAAAAATCTATCCTGGAAAATGATTTGTGTACATTAGAGTAATACGAGTATTCCCTTTTAGTAGGATGTTTAAATCTCCATGGGTCTATGAGTTTATATATATCTATGAACGACTGAATTGTTTGTACAGATTTAGACGGTCTTGGTACAGACTGAGAAGAGCGATCCCGGACAGAATCAATCACCAAGTTGTAATCTCCAGACATGATCAAGTGATGACTATCCAGATTAGGAATTAAGCTCAGCATCTTTTTAAAAAAATTATCGTCATCAAAGTTTGGGCCGTAAATATTAACCAACACTAAGCGAAGCTGAAACAACTCTCCCACAACCATCACGTATCTGCCATTTGGATCCAAGATAGTGTTTGACACAGCAAAAGGAATCTTTTTGTGAACGAGTATAGCTACTCCTCTGCCTTTACAATTAAATTGTGAATGGAACATTTGCCCAACCCATTCTTTGTGAATTTTAGAGTGGTATCGATTTTGAGGGTGGGTTTCTTGTAGGAAAGCAATACCAACCCCAAGGTATTGTAGGTGAGAGAGAGCCCTTTTTCTCTTGATTGCCTGATTCAGACCCTTTACATTCCAGCTTATAATTTTCATATCATCTTTACCTGGGACAAGATGTGAATTACTCTGTGTCATTAAAACCATGTGATTTAAAAATAAAGATATCTACCCCGTTTAGATGATCAAAAAGCCAGATAGGTGCACAAGCCTTATAAAATACTAATATCACATCAAAACTACAACATACAACACATACACAGGCCTTAAAAAGGCTATCCCCCCCAAAGAACCTCAAACTACTGCAAACCTGCATTTGCGTGCTACCCGCAGTGATAAATATTGATAAATATTGATTAACGTCTAGAACAGAATATGAAATGAAATGACCTGTAACATCATTTGTCAATGTTGAAACCACAATATCCATAGGCCATAGACAGTCAGTGTAACAAGACGGTGGTGATCATAAACAATAATAATAAAAATAATGTACATGAAAATAACAATTTAGGAGGGCATCTATATGCAACATTGCGTGCAATGTACACATACACTTTCGCACATGAAACGTTCATTGCCACATAAAGAATACTAATAAAATAATACTACAAAAATAATAAATACTGTCAGAAAATATGACAGAATAACCATATCAAATGATATCACCGTCTCTTTTAAGTGGCTATTGGTGTCATGAACCCAATCATCAACCCGTCATCAGCAGTAAAATTGTTGTTAATGTAGGTCAGCGCCTCCGCGGGGTCGGTGAACTTAATGCGTTTCCCATTTTGTGTGAACTGCAGAGTGGCTGGATAGTAGAGGCCGAACTGGATCTTTGCGGCGTGGAGCTTCTTTTTGGATTCAGAGAAGGCTATTGACGTCCGGGCTGTAGTCAGGAAAGATGTGAAATCTTGATCCGTTGTATGAGAGCGGGCCCTTCTGTCTGGCGAGACGGAGGATCAACTCTTTGGTTTTGAAGTGATGCAACTTAACAATGAATGGCTGCGGTCTGTTGGTTTTGGGGCCAGACTCCTGTGGGCTCTGTCCACCGCCAGCGGCCTCTCAAAATTGTCCTCCCCAAGCACATCAATGAGTACATTGGTGATGAATTCTGTTGGTCGCGGGCCCTCCGCGTTTTCTGGTATCCCCACAATGCGTATATTCTGCCGTCTGGTATAGTTTTCCAGGTAAGCTACCTTCTCCCTCAAGGCCTTATTTTCTCTAGCTAACGAGGTTTGGGAAGCTTCCATGCTACTCAGTCTCTTGTCAAACTCATTCAGCCCGTCCTCCATATCAGTAATTTGCTGGCCATACACACTCAAAATTGAATGTAGAGAGGCGATAGACGTCCGGTTCTCCTCCCGAAACGAGTTGATAGAGGCTTGCACAGCAGTAACTGCATTAGCCAGAGCTTCCATGCCGTTAGCATTATCACCTGCTTCTGCGCTAACGCTAGCCGAGGAGCTCGAGCTGCCCCGTGTTGTGGCTTTCCCACTTTGTTGTTTGGCCGGTTTGGGAGGCATTCATCCACCTACACGGTAGTAGAGCCACTTGGTGTGACTTTCCACCGGAGTTTGAACAGTTGCGAGGTCCAAAATGTATAAACTTGATGGAGTAATGCGGGAGCTGTGGAAGGCACGTCTACTCACTACTCATGCTCAAGCGCGCCCTCACAATTATGAATATTTACGTGATAATCAGTTAGTATTTTGTAAAGATATGCAAGATTGTCATCTTTCAACACAATATGCAGGAATTTGTTGTTTTATATTTCAGGCGCTTTATTGACTATGAAAATTCGTTTGAGAACTTTTTATCAGGAGGGTCCACAGATGCTGCACACAAAGTTTGGTGCAAATCGCTCAAATTGCCTAGGAGGAGTTTGAAAAAGTACGTCCTTCATTTGTTGCGATTTTGCGAATGGAAAGTTAGTGCGAAAGTGGACGTGGCCTACACCAAACAATTCAGCTGAATGCAGGGAACACACAGGGATGGTTTAATGATGTGCATCATATTAAGTGGGAGTAAAAAACGCTTTTGCATTGAAAATAGCCCCACCTGCTGGTCATTTTTGGTGTGTTGGTCACAGGGGCCATTCTATAGCACCTCTATGAATTTCATTTCCAAAAGTGTTATGGTGCGGCACAGTGTCAAATATTAAATTAGACGCCACCAGAGTGCCACCTAGTGGCGGATTGGTAAACCCTTCGTCAGATGTCCTCAGGAGCGCACTGAATATAAATGTACTAAATTTCGTGTTAATCCACTGAACTGTTGTGGAGATATAAAATTCATCATTTTAAAGAGTGCCACCTTGTGGTCATCGCCTAAAATTTTGCACAGGGCCTCAGGGGCTCATGGGGAAGCAGTAAACATAGTTTCATGTCATTAGACCTCACCAATGTGGAAATATGTAACACTTCCTGTTTTGAAGCAAATCTGCAGGAAGTTGTTATTTAATAACTTTATAATTGATTGTCTGATTAAAACTCTTTTGATAACTTTTTGTCAGGAGGGTCCACAGATGCTGTGTGCCAAGTTTAATGCAAATCGGTGAAATTGCCTGGGAGGAGTTCGAAAAAGTAGGTTTTCAACATTTCGCGACATAGCAAAAAAAAAACAAAAAACGAGGCGGTAATGGGCGTGGCCTATACCACGAGACTCAGCACAATTCACTGTACACTTGCATGTGAGGTTTTTGAATGTGCAACGAAGTATATGGGAGTTATTAGCCAAAACGCACTTTCCTTAATAACAGCGCCACCTAGTGGTGGAAATTCAGGACGACAATAGATTATAACATTTTTCACCAGGTGTGACTTATATTCCAAGTTTGGTGAGTTTTGGGGTATGTCCAGGCAGTGAAAAATGCGATTGTTTGGGACAAAGAAAAAAAAAGAAAAAAAGAATAATTTGAAAAACAACAGGGTCCTTGCAGGTTCCCTGCTCGGGCCCTAATAACAATGTGAGGGTCTTTTTCTAGGAGGATAAATCAGTCCAATAAAGAAAGGAGTCTCAGGCCATTTTTGTTTTGTCATGTAATCCATGGATTTTTGTATATTTTGAGTTCATTCTTCCATCCATTGATGTGGGGCTTCACCTTAAGGTATTTGCATCTATGAATGAAATGTTTTCCAAGCGTGATCAAATTGTTCACTAAGAAGTCTAAGTTCTTCTCCTCTAATTGCACTCCAACATTAAACAACATCCAGTTTAATGGATGCAAAATAATTTGTTTGGTTAACAACCAGCTATGAAACAATACCCACAGTTGTATAACATGTTCACATTCAAAGAAAATATGTTCCACCGTTTCAATGTCACTCTCGCAAAATCCACACAAATTATTATCCCAATTAAATCTTACATGTAAGAAGTGGTTTGATGGAAAATATCATTTAGTATTTTAAATGTGACCTGTTTTGCTTCATGAGGGATTGGATAAGATAAATATAATTTCCTTATCTTTCTTGCCTCCACAACACTGTAATCTGAACATATTTTCTTTTAAGTTGATAAGGGTAGTATTGGGCAGTCAAAATAATTCTAATAAACTTATTAGAGAATAATTTACTACCTAAAGTGACTCCTTCCACATGTAGTGATCTCATTTCCGGAACATTTGAATGCATCACCAGTTGTTGAGTCATTGTTTTAAAAGGAGTTGGAATGGCTTTAATTATTTTATTGTACTCCTTAGTTGAGCACTGAAAGTTAAATTTAACACAAAGGTTCTCATCAGTTAGGAAATTGCCCTGATCATCCAATAGATGTGAAACAGCCCAAATTCCTTTATCAAACCTGGTCCCCAAAAACAATGACTTACGATTGGTCAGTATATATCTATTATTCCACACGGGTGAGTTGTGAGGGGTAAAATTGTGCTTATAAATTAAGTTCCAGTAGAAGAGAACTTGTTGGTGATAGTCTGAAAGTTTCACAAGGAAGTGAAATAGTCACAATGAAACAAAAATTCAATGCCTCCCATTTTTTTTGAAAAATTGCATTAGGAATGCTAAACCAAAATGAGTCTTTCTGCAAAATAAATTAATTGAGCCATTATTCATAACCTATATATAAGAAATCTATAGCATTTAAGCCACCCTCTTCAATACTCTAGACCACATCAGCTCTTCTAATATACTGGCATTTGTTTTTCCAAATAAATTTAAAGATTATATTGTTGATAAGTTTAATCATTCTGTCTGAAATATCCGGTGAGAAAGCAGGATAAATAGCTCTTGACAAACTTTCCATTTTAGAAAGCAAAACCCTCCCAAATACAGTGATGTCTCTCTGTAACCAAGAGTTCAGAATGGTTTTGCATTTATCCCCATTTTTACAAACATTTTCTCTCTCTTTCTTAATTCTTTTATCCTGGTAATAAATATGCTTAAGTATTTGACTTGCGTTTTAATCGCAAAGTTACATATTGATCACGAAGGGCAAATATTACATTTAAATATCACATTTATCAATGTTAAGTTTCAAGCCTGATGCCTTGGAGAATTGATTGATGGAATCTAATGCTTTGGGAATTCATTTCATTTTTTTAAAATAATGTCATATAATCTGCAAATTGACAAATTATAATATGTCGTTCTAAAATGTCTATTCTTTGGATACCATTATTTTTTTTAATCATAATTGATAATAGCTCGGCCACTAGAATAAATAGTAAGAGGGAGCTGTTGCCGCCTTGTCTAATACCTGTTGACTTGAAATCTTGTGCATGTACCATGTTCCAAAGCTACACAACTATAATGTCCCTGTATAACATACCTATCAGGTTTATGAATTTTTGACCAAAACCAAAGTAATTTAGAGTATTTAATATGAAGGGGTGCTCCACAGAATCAAAAGCCTTATAAAGATCTAGGAAGAGAATGAACCCCTCTTTTGACAATATATGACTATAATCAATCAGATCCAAAACCAGTCATATGTTGTTGTGAATAGATCGTCCACCCAGAAAACCAGATTGCGTTTCATCAATAAGTTGTGACAAACCTATTTTCATTCTAGCGGCTATACATCCAGAAAGCAGTTTACAATCAGTGTTAAGAAGAGTGATAGGTCTTAAGTCGTCCAATATTGTTTTATCTTTGCTGTGTTTGGGAATTAGTGTTATCACACCTTGTTTCATACTGGGCATTAGTTCTTGTTTTCCAATGCATTCTTGAATTGTGTGAGCCCATCAGAGCCAGGGGATTTGTTTTGTGACAATTTCAAACTGACAGCATCTAATTCTTCTATTTCTAAATCCAAATCACAAATTTATTTAAATATATCATTGATGTTTGGTTTGTAGTTTGCAATTTGGTCAAAGACGTTGGTTGAATCAATAGGAGAGTACACAGACGAGTAAAGATTACTATAGAACATAAAAACTTCTTTTTCAATAATTTTGTTCTCCTTGCATTCTCTTCCATTAATCAACAAACTTGTTATCGTCTTATTTTCCTGTCTTTTTTTTTCTCCAGCCTGCTAAAGTATGTCGTGTTTTTTTCTTCCTCCTTCATCCATTTTGTTCTTGACCTTACAAAAGGACCCTGGGCTCTCTTCAGAAAGATATCATCAAGTTTGGACTGTAAGAGCAGTCATTTTTCCTTGTCTTCACTAGTCAAATCTAGTTTGCTACAACATTGACTAATTTCAGAGAACAAATTGCTTCCTTCCCTTCTTCTTTCTTTGTTTAGTTCTTTACTGAATTTAAAAGAGAATTCACAAATTTTATATTTAACATATTCCCATTTATTACAAAAACTATTTATGCTTTTATCCTTTTCAGTTTCAATTATAATTTCTTTTATTTTAGCACAATATTTTTTGTTTTTTAGTAGGTTAGAATTAAATTTCCAATAAGCTTTGTTTTTATTTTTCCTGTAAATCGAATTCAATGTTATTTCAGTTATACGGTGATCAGTTAAAGGAGCTTTGGAAATGACAGCTTCTGGGAAATGTCCTCCAAGCGTATCTGCAGCAAGCGAGTAGTCAATTCTAGATTTAGCCTTACCATTAGGCTTGTACCAGGAGAATTGTTTTTTAACACCACATCTTGCATCTTTCCTGCTCCCTGATTCTCTCTTTCAGTTCTTCATTTTAATTTTTGAGGAGTTTATGTTGTTTTTCCAGTTCCTTCACTTTTTCTTTGCATTCCTTAACTTCTTCAGCATTAAACTTACCGCTTTTGTCAATGCAGCAAGCATGCAGCTAGTCTGTCTGTTTAGCTTGTTCCTTTAGCTCCTCAAAGTTTTTTTTTTTTTTACATACCTCGAATGTCTTCTAATATGGTCAGGTTGGAGACCTCCATCTCATCGTGTTGACCTTTACTTTTCTTGCCAGCTGGAGGCTTATTCAGGGTCTCTGGAGCAGACCCAACATCTTTCTGTTTGGTTTGGTTAGCCATGCTAGCCTCCATAACATAGTCATGGTCCCGCATCTTGCCGGAAAACACCAGTTTATGTACTCTCCTCTGGCCAGATGTGGTTTCACTGCTATTCATATGCTAATTGGAGCCATTAGTAGGGTTAGGGTTAGGGTCGTACCCTTTATATGTGGCACAGACGAACGTGACATTCACAGGCTGTAAACTGTCACAAGAGAGAAACCATGACATTATCATCGATGAAGTCATGCCCTGTGGGGTAGAGGGGAAGTCTGATCAGATGAGTCTTGATTCTTCTGCTTAAGACAGAGAGTGACTCCGTGGTGGTCACAGAGGAGAAAATTATCTGCAGAAAATTAGGGAGATTTTTGGCCGTTAATGGGGATAAAAATCCCACTTTTCATGCAGTGATGCTTCTGCTCTGTTCACTGTCCGAGGCATCACCTGGGCGCCCGAGACTAGTGGGCTTGGTCAGATGGCTGTGATTGGCTTGATGGCTGTTAATCAATCTAACTTGACCAGTGGGTTTTCATGTATACTCACCGTACTGAGGTGCGTTCCATTTCAGTACGCTGGTACACCGCCAAGGCAGGCAAACTTTTTAATACCATAGGAATAAGTGAGGGGATGAAATCATCTCATTGTTCATCGGTATGATACTAAGCGTGCACATCAGGGGGGATTTAGAAGTGGGCATAAGCAATTCTGGCTGAAAAATAAGTGGGTATATGCTGTATACCCGCGTATACCCTGGACTACACCAGTGGTGTTCGTTATCGACAAACTGTGACTAGCACGGAAGTCCAGCAACAGAACACCACTCTGGTTCAGATCAGGGAGGCCGTTCCTCCCAGTCACACCCCTCCAGGTAACACTGTCGCTGCTCAGGTGAGCATTAAAGTCCTCCAGTAGAATGACGGAGCACTTTTCAGTACCCCTCCCAGGGACTCAAAGAAGGCTGGGTACTCTGCACTGATGTTCAGCCCATAAGCCGAGACAACAGTAAGAGACCTATCCTCGACCCGAAGGCTGCTGACCTGGGGGTCTATAAGCAAGCCCACACCAGCTTGCTGCCTCTCACCACGGGCAATTCCAGAGTAGAAGAGAGTCCAGCCTCTCTCAAGGAGTTGGGTTACACGCACAGAGCCCAGACTGTGCGTAGAGGAGAGCCCGACAATCTCTAGCCGGTACCGCTCAACCTCCCACACTAGCTCAGGCTTTTTCCCCCCCAGTGAGGTGACATTCCATGTCCCCATGGCTAGAGTCACCGTCCGGGGATTGGGTCATCGGGGCCCATAACTGCCATCCAAATCACACCGCACCCGCCCCTGCTGAACCCTCCTGCAGGTGGTGAGCCTACTGGAGGACGTGCTCATGTCGCTCATAAGTGCTGCACCCGGCCGGGTCCTTTTTTTTTGTCTGGAAATGCACATTCTAGTTGAGATATTGGTGTTTTAAACTAAATATTTGGTTTATCTTTTTAATATTCTGTACATCTCTTTGAACGACGTGTGTTTGCCTTTAGAGTGGTTGTAATCCCCTCTCAGAATCAGAGTTTCGTAACAACATTAGGACTACTGTGGCTCCCTCTTGGCTGGACTCCCAGCCTCTGCGACTAAACCGTCGCAGTGTATCCAGAACGCTGCAGCACGTCTCATTTACAATCTACACAAATTCCCAAATTCTTCCATGTGACCCGCTTCCTCCGTGACCACCACGGAGTCACTCTCTGTCTTAAGCAGAAGAATCAAGACTCATCTGATCAGACTTCACCTCGACCCCACAGGGCATGACTCCATCGATGATAATGTCATGGTTTCTCTCTTGTGACAAATCTACCTACTGTAAGTCACTTTGGACAAAAGGGTCTGCTAAATGCACTAAATTTAAATGTAAATCTTAATTTGCTGTGGCTTCAATGAACAGACATTGACATGCTAAAGATGTTTAAGGAGGGAAGTTTGAAATCTAACCCTTAAATTTAACGTCTGTGTGATCTTCTCCCACAGCAAAACTGACGCCTCAGTGAAATACGAGGACATCATCTCTAAGAGTCTTCCTGTCCGTTCAGGATCTCCTGCTGTCTACCAGCTGAGACCAAAGAAAGAGGAGATTGGATCTCTAAGAAGAATGACTCTTGGTGAAAAAGATCTGAACCAGACAAACAGAACCATCTTACTTGTTGGAGAAACAGGAGCAGGAAAATCTACTCTGGTCAACACTCTGGTCAACTACACCATGGGAGTAGAGTGGGAGGATGATGTCTGGTTTCAGATTGTCAAGGAGAAGGAGAAAAGAAACCAATCAGAGGAGGAGAAAAGAAACCAACCAAAGAGTCAGACAACAGATGTGATCGTGTACCAGATCTTTGGATTTGAAGGTAAAACTCTGCCCTACTCTCTGACCATCATCGACACTCCTGGATACGGAGATACCAGAGGGATTGAACATGATGCTAAAGTCAGTGAGAGATTATTAGACTGGTTCCGCTCAGAAGATGGAGTTCATGAGATTAATGCAGTGGGTCTGGTGCTGAAAGCAACTGAGAATCGACTGGATGATCGACTGATGTACATCTTTGATTCAGTGGTGTCTCTGTTTGGAAAAAACATGGAGCAGAACATCGTCGCCCTCATCACACACTCAAGTGGTCTGACACCTGAAAACGCTCTGAAAGCTCTCGAGGATGCAAACATTAAATGTGCCAAAGATGAAAAGAATCAGCCGGTTCACTTCCTGTTTGATAACTGCCAGAGCGAACAGAAAACACAAGGAAATCAGGACCGTTTGAAAAGCTCATGGGACTTAACATCAGTTGAAATGGGTCAGTTCACTGATTTCCTTAAAGGAAACGCCCCTCAGAAGCTGATGAAAACTGCTGAAGTGTTGAAAACACGAATGAGACTGAAAGCCTGCATCCAAAACCTGCAGGAGAGGATCGAGCTGACGGAGCTGAAACAGAGAGAAATCCAACAGACCCAGGAAGCTCTGAAGAAACATGAAGAGGAGATGAAGAACAATGAGAACTTCACGTTAGAAATCGATGAGGTCTACAAAGTTCAAGAGGATATCAGTGAGAGGAGGTGGTGGGCGTTGGGGTTTAATTATGGAGGAGCTGTCTGCTGTACAGTCTGTGAGGAGAACTGTCACCATCCCTGCACACTGGCCTGGTATCCAGGACACTGTGAGGTCATTAAAGATGGCCGCTGCACTTCATGTAGTGGGAAGTGTCCTGTGTCAGATCATGTGAAGGAAAAGAAAATCTATGTGACCGAGACAAGAAAAGTTAAAAAGACCCTGCAAGATGTGAAAGAGAAGTATGAAAAGGAGAAATCAGAGTGTGACAAGAAAACAAGCCTGTTGGAAAAACTACAGAAGGAAATGAAAGAACTTGAGAAAGATAAAGATCAGATGTTGGATGAATCCTTCCAACAGGTTGTCAATCTGGAGCAGATCGCTCTGAATGTTATTTCACTGTCCACTCTGGTCCACTTGGACTACCTGATTGATAAGATGGAGGAGAAAGGAGACACAAAGAAGATCCAGAAACTGGAGGAGATGAAGAGACGAGCAGAAAAAGATGGAAGACTTGCTGCAGTGTTGCGATACAGGTTTGGTAAAATCACAGCCGCAGTTGGTAAAGTGATGAAGTGAGTAACAACATGACTGTAAGCAGAAAGCGGTGAAGAAAACAAGTCGTACACTGCTGACAACAAGTTTAAACATCACATATATTTTGTCAGACTGTTTCTGTAACGTGGCTGTAACTCACTACATGAGAGAATTAACATGTAATCACTTGTTTAATGTGTAGTTGGAGACAGCGCCCTCTGTGGTCTGTCACCTGTTTGATCATTTACATTGATCCAGTAATCAATAGTTACTCCACTGTCAGATGAGCAGCAGTGTGAGCTGAGTCATCATGTTCTGGTGCTGAGAACAGTTCTGGACTGAAGACGCCTCCTGCTGGTTAATGTTGGGTACAACAGCTGCTCCTGTCACAAACTGAACTCAGTCACATCCTGTTGAATGAAAACATGTTTATTTCTCTGTTTTTTGTGTGTGCCAGTTTAATGTTTTTAAGCATTTACTAATGTTTTATTCAGTCGATATAAGGCTGTGATTTATTATATGTTACTCTGATGTTGACGGGCCTCAGTAAACGCATCACTGACGTATACATATATAATACACACATACAGCAGTCAAACATGATGTTGTTTTCTCATGTTAATCACTTTGTACACAGGAAATATTCTGCTATGTTGGACATTAATCTAACTTTGAGTCATGTGATCTACTGTACTTTGATTTGATTGGTTCTCTGGTTCCTTCATGTGTCTTCATGCTTGTAGAATATCTCAGATGACTCAGTCCACGTGGAAACATGTTGATCCATATTTTTAGTGATTGTAATATATTGTGTTATTCCACATGAAGTCATGTCCTGACTGATGCAGCGTTCAGTGAATCATTAATAAAATCTGTGCTTGATGAACTCAGTTTGTTCAGAGTGTCTTCACTGGATCATCAGCAGCTTTTTCACTCTGTTGAATCTTCTGCTGAACTTTCTTCAACAATCGTGTGTTTGTCTTTGTTACTGAAACACTTTGAGTGTGACACAGATTCACACAGCACCGTTATAACTGAGGCTTCATTAAAGATGCTTTCTGCAGTGACCACTAGAGGGAGCCAACACTGCATTACTGAAGGGATTCTGCTGTGTGGACTGACGAGACTCTACTCAACTAAACTAGTCCACTTTTTACTGACAGCACACAAACCTGGCAACACAGCAGAGACCTCACAGGTTCACCTCATGAGGAGTTGCCATGACAACATTTGACCTTTTAAACATGGTGGATCACACAAAGAGGGAAAGTCATAAATACATCATATATTATTATTACATTAGTTCTGATGCTTTTATAATAATGTTAGTAAACAGAAACACAACATAATAAATTGCTGAACTATAAAAAACAACAGTCACGTATCAGTATCAATATTTATCAAATCTTCCCTGATATGATAAATATTGATGATATCTTATGTAAAAACAGTTTGACAGAAAATGAAAAACTATATTTCCAGTGTTAACAGTGAAGATTTATACTCAATAAATGAAGTTTTATTTCAAACAGCTCTGTCTGATTCTGCTCATCTTTGATTGATGATCAGATTTAACTTCATGTTTATGAGCAAATGTAACGTTCACACAACATATATGAAACATTATGAAGCCCTCATTATGAGGAGCACCGCCTCCATTAGGTGATTAATCAACTGATTAATCAGGAGGAAAATTAATCCCACAAATGAATCAGTCTGATATCTAAAAGTTCATTTCATGAGGAGTAATTATGACATTTGAATCTATTTATCTATCTATGACTGATAATCATTATTATTATTGAGAGCCATATTTAACCCAAAACTCCCTTTTAAAGTTGCATGAAGCATTAAAGCAGTTTGGATCTTGTGTCCTGCTGCATTTGTTGGAGTTGAAGGTTTGCTGATCAGCCGACTCACTGACTGCTCCGTTTCAGTTTCCAGGTTGTCTGCCGACGAGTCTTCCATCCCTCTCGCTGACTCCAGCCATTTTCTTCCAAGAACCTTTAGTAGCCCAAGGTGGGCGGGACCCGAACACGTTACCTGCTGATGTCACTGCCACAGGCAGCTACCCTGTGGGAAACACCTGTGTGGTCTGGTCCCTCCTGCCGACTGTCTTTCCCTGGTCAGCTGCCTGTTCACAGTAATTAGTGGTTCACCAAAATTAAAAAATAAAAACCATAATAAAACTAAACCTGCTTCCAACTAAAGACATTTTATTCAGAACTTGTGTAAAACATATTTTCACACAGTGTGTTTACACTATGTGTGTGTGCTCCTTGTATTAAGGTGTAGATCTACTCTGCTTACTTCCACAAAGAAATGTGGGACTCTTTTCTAAACTGCTACTTTGAACTAACAGTGAACTTTTTGGTAAAAACTACAAAGTATTTAACTTATAACTGTTTATATAAACGCAGGACAGGAGGAGCGATAATAAGTGGGACACATGAGAGCGATTAACTCCACTTTTTAATCATCATGTTAATAAATTTGGCAAATCAGCATGAAGATAGAAACAAACATATTTTGACATCTTCTCAAGGGGAAATTGTTCACATTCAGCATCAGCTCATCATTTCTCCTGTGTATATTGATCCTCTGAGGATTCTTCAAGTAGCTCATTTAAAGTTAAAGTTCTGCAACTATGCATGAAACACTAGAACTGAACCACCTCCAACATATTTTGCAAATACAAGGCTACTCTCCTGTACGTCATCAAATGTCTCTTCAGACTGATCAGACAAACTTTCCCCAGACAACATTATGGTTTCTCACCTGTGTGAGTTCTCATGTGAGTTGTTAAGGCACTGGTTTGCTTAAAAGTCTTCCCACATGTTTTGCAAGAATACGGCCTCTCATCTGTATGAGTTCTCATGTGAACTGTTAAGTTTTTACGATGTCTGAAAGCTTTCCCACATGTTTTGCAAGTAAACAGCTTCTCACCTGTGTGGACTCTCATGTGAGCTGTTAAGTTACTGTTTAGAGTGAAAGTCTTCCCACATGTTTGGCAAGAATACGGCTTCTCACCTGTGTGGATTCTTAGGTGTGAATTCAATTGGGACTTAAACTTAAAAGTCTTTCCACATGTGTCACAGCTGAAAGGCTTTTCACCTGGGTGAGTGTTATGTTGAATGTCTGATGAGGTAGAGTTTTTATTTTTTCTGTGATGTCTTTTCTTTTCCTTCGGCTCTCCATCTCCAGCTGATCCCGAGTCTCCATGTTTTCCTCCTTTCTGGTCTCGGCTCTCAGCTCCATGAGAGTTGTTAGAGAGGAGCTGGTGGTCACTTGTTGGTTCTGCTTCACTGTGGTCACTTTCCTCATAAGCTGGAGTCAACATGACGGTTTCCGTCTCCACCTTCAGTACAAGCTGCTCTCCCTCCCGACTGGTGCAGAGTTCCTCCTGTTCCTCTTTAATCTCTGGAGGCTCTGGGTCCTCTTGGTCCAGACTGGAGTTCCTCTCCTGGTTACAGAGCTGCTGGTCAGCCAGAACCTCCTCCTCCTTACAGACATGTTGCTGTGGGAGCTCTGGAGGGACACACAACAAAAGACAGACTATATTTAATCAACCAATCAACCTTTATTTATCCTCCAGAGATCATTGAGAGGCAACCCTCATTCAGGTCCCTGTATCATCTGATCATTCAATTATTCCATTTAATCTAGCAAACGGAAAAAAAAAACAAGTCAATATTTTGTTTTCCTGTTCTTCTGTATGCACCAACACTGGTGTTTATTTTCCTATTTTCAACCCAAAACAAAAGATTTAATAAACAAGGAAACCAAAATGAAATAATGAATCTAATTTACATTTTCCGTTATTGTTTCCGACGGTACATTTCTGCTGTGTGGCCACACTTTGTGCATGCTAATTGTATAGTCTGGTATCTCTGGTTGCTAATTACATTTTCAATAAAGCATTGGTGGAAAAAGAATCTCTGGTCGCTCAATATGCCGTGGTTCACGTTTGCTTGGTCAAATCAGTCGCACCTTTTTTTTCCAGTGTGCAAATCTATTAACATTTACAGTAATCATACTGAACCCTCTGAATGTGGGTCAGACTGCAGTCTCACATCAGAACTTCTATAGTCAATATTCCCTGTAATAAACTGAAGGTATCACGACGTGAGAAAAAACAAAACAAAACAAAACAAAAAAAAGTTTCCATAAGGAATCCAAGATTCATATACTGCTGAACTTGGTACTTCCTAGGCTATTTGCATGAACAATATGAAGTACTTTTATTGTGTGTTTTTCAAGTAATCGTGTCAAAATCCTTAACAGACGACAAGATTACGTATTTTTGCCCAAATGTGATGTAGAAATGTACTTGTAACAGAGTATTATCAGGCTGTGCTATTGCTCCCTTTTTGTTAAGTAAAAGATCAGAGTATTTCCTCCAACACTGTGGAAATATGAAACTTGGATTCATGAGTAGGTCTTTTTCTAGTCATAATAACACCCAATGCATATAAGAACATAGATACAACTTGAGAAGTGAGCTGACCATCAGCCAGCAGACGTTGACTGTGGTTGACTTGGAGCAGAAGGGAACAGTTGCTGACATTAACATCTAGAAGATGGAGCACAAAAAGACGGAGAAGTACCAGGAGCTGAAGGACCAACTGGAACAGATGTTGAAGGTGAAGACCAAAAAGGTCCCAGTGGTGAAAGGAGCATTGGGAGCTGTGCCCCCAAACTGGGAGAGAAGCTCCAGCAGGTTCCAGGTGCAACATCAGTGTTTGTGCAGAACCCTCGAATTCAAGCTTTGGTGATGACCAAAGCTTGAGAAAAATGCCAAAAAAGACATACACCAACCCCCCACATGGGGCTGAGAGGGAGGTTTGATAATGATCATACATTCATAATACACCAATAAAAACATAAATAATTTTGTAAATCTATCACTCTGAAATCATTAGCTTTTATTTATAATGATTTCACAACATGATAAAAGTGCAATGTAAATTTTTAATGACTTGCTCATGAAAGTTTGAGATTTGCACAGTGTTGGAGGAAATACTCCGATCTTTTACTTTACAAAAAGGGAGCAAAACCACAGCCTGATAATACTCTGTTACAAGTACATTTCTACATCACATTTGGGCAAAAATACTTATTCTTGTTCTCTGTTAAGGATTTTGACACATGATTACTCAAAAAGTACACAGTAAAAGTATACTTCATATTGTTCATGCAAGTAGTCTAGGAAGTACTAAGTTCAGCAGTATATGAATCTTGGGCTACTTATGGAAACAATGTTTTTTTTTCTCACGTTGTCCTTTACTTTGAAATCTGGAAAGATACCTATGTGATACCTTCAGTTTATTACCGGGAATAATGACTGTAGAAATCTTGTCTGTTTCATGGTTCTGATTGTGAGACTGCAGTCTGACCCAGTAAGAGCAGTTTCAATATGATTACCATAAATATTAATAGATTCGCACACTGAAAAAAAAAGGTGCGGCTGATTGGACCAAGCAAACGTGAACCATGGCTGGCTTGACTGCAGTATACTGAGCGAACAGAGATTTTTTTCCCCCCGAATGCTTTATTGAAAACATAATTAGCGATCAGAGGTACCAGACTACCTCTCCGGGAACCATCACCTTATCGCAGTGGAGAGGTTTGCATGTCCCAATGAACCTGGGGGCTAGGTTGTCAGGAGCCATGTGCTCCCGGTAGGGTCTCCCTAGGCAAATTGGTCTCAGTATGGTTCAAAATACCCCATGAAAAATAGAGGTGTTAGGTGAGAGACCCTGCCCGGAGGAAGCCCGGGGCCCACGTCCGGAGCCACGCCTGGACAGAGGGCCCGAGAGTGAGCACCTGGTGGCCGGGTCTGCCACGGTGCCCGGCTGGGCACAGCCTGAAAGAGCAATGTGGCACTTCTCCCTCACCCATCCTGTGGACCAACCATCCGCAGGAGAAACCGCTGGGGTCGGGTGCGCTGCCACATGGGTGTCCGTGGTGGTAACAGGCCTTGGCGACCCAGACCTGGGCGGCAGAGGCTGACTCTGGGAACGTGGAATGTCACCTCTCTTGAGGGGACGAAGCCGGAGCTGGTGCGGGAGGTTGAGCATTACTGGTTGGAACTGGTGGGGCTTGCCTCCATGCGCAGCATTGGCTCTGGATCCAAGCTCCTAGATAGGGGCTGGACACTATTCTTCTCCAGAGTTGCCAAAGGTGTGAGAAGCCAGGCGGGTGTCAGGATACTCACAAGTCCCAGGCTGAGTGCCGCCGTGTTGGAGTTTACCCCGGTGGACGAGAGGGTCGCCTCCCTACTCCTAAGGGCTGGGGGGAAAACTCTGACTGTTGTCTGTGCATATGCACCGAACAGCAGTTCAGAGTATGCGGCCTTCTTGGAGGTCCTGGCTTGGGCCCTGCAAGGGGCTCCAGTGGGAGACTTCAACACGCTGGGAGACTTCAACGTGCACGTCAGCAATGACGGAGATACCCGGAGGGATGTGATTGGGAAGAATGGCCTCCCCGATCTGAACCTGAGTGGTTTTCTATTATTAGACTTCTGTGCTAGTAACGGTCTGTTTATAATGAACACCATGTTCAAACACAAGGATGCTCATAAGTGTACGTGGTACCAGAGCACCCCAGGTTGAAGGTCAATGATCAATTTTGTGACTGTATCATCTGATCTCCGGCCGTGTGTTTTGGATACTCAGGTGAAGAGAGGGGCTGAGCTGTCAACTGATCACCACCTGGTGGTGAGCTGGGTTCGGTGGCAGGGGAAATCCCTGGACAGACCTGGTAAGTCCAAATGAGTAGTGTGGGTAAGCTGGAAACGTCTGAGGGAGGCCCCTGTCCAAGAATCCTTCAACTCCCACCTCCGAAGGAGCTTGTCTAGCATCCCTGTGGAGGCTGGGGATGTCAAACCTGAATGGACAATGTTCAAAGCTTCCGTTGTTGAAGCTGCAGCTGTGTCCTGTGGCCATAGGATCTTAGGTGCCTCAAGGGGCGGCAACCCTTGGAAACCGTGATGTACACTGATGGTCAGGGAAGCCGTCCGACTGAAGAAGGGGTCCTTTAGGGACATGTTGTCCCAGGGGGACTCCTGAGGCATTCTTGGGGTACCGACGGGCCTGAAGGGCAGCAGGCGCAGCTGTGGCAGAGGCAAAGCAGCGGGTGTGGGAGGAGGTCGGCAAGGCCATGGAGAAAGACTTTTGGGCGGCACCAAAGCGCTTCTGGAAGACTGTCCGCAACCTCAGGAGGGGGAAACGGGGAACCATCCAAGCTGTTTACAGCAAGGATGGGACCTTGTTGACTTCAAGTGAGTTGGTCATAGGGCGGTGGAAGGAGTACTTTGGTCACCTTCTGAATCCCACTCAGCAACCCACTGAAATGGAGACAGAGCTGGAGGATGATGAGGTATCTTCACCGATTTCCCTGGGTGAAGTCACTGTGGTAGTCAAACAACTCCATAGTGGCGGTTGGGGTCGGTGCCAAAGGAGTTTCAAACAGGTGTGGTGGGGGAACAAAGGGTGTGTGCCAATTAAAAAGGTATCTCACTACTCAGCCTGCCTGGGAAAGTCTACTCCAAGGTGCTGGAAAGGAGGGTCCGGCCGATTGTTGAACCAGAGATTGAAGAGGAACAATGTGGATTCTGTCACACTGTGGTCCCCCGGGATGTTCTGTGGGAGGAGCTGCGGGAGTATGGGGTGAGGGGGTCCCTTCTCAGGACCATCCAATCCCTATATTCTCAAAGCGAGAGCTGCGTGCGTATACTCGGAAGTAAGTCGGACTTGTTCCAAGTGGGTGTTGGCCTCCGCCAGGGCTGTGCCTTTTCCCGAGTCGAGTCGAGAGCTCTTGAGCCTGGTGGGGTAGCTCAGGGCGTCTGCCCTTTTCTACCCATTGTTGTGGGTGGAGCTTGGTGAGCGGCAAGAGGTGGGAGGGGCTGGACTCTGGAGGAAGGAGGACGTAAGTGAACCAAGGCAGGAGAAAGAGAGACAGAAAGAGAGAGAGAGAGAGAGAGAGAGAGAGAGAGAGAGAGAGAGAGAGAGAGAGAGAGAGAGAGAGAGAGAGAGAGAGAGAGAGAGAGAGAGAGAGAGAGAAACAGAAAAAAAAAAAAAAAAAAAAAAAAAGTGCTCATGTGTACTTAGTGCAGACTCGTGTTTATGTGTTTTGTGTGTGTGTGTTGTGTTTCATAAGTGATCATTCATATTCATATATTCATGTGTGTGTATTAGATGGTTTGTGTTGTATGTTTTGTGTTAAGTTACTTGGCCATGGAAGAGGGGGATCAGGGGATCAGGGGATCAGGGGATCAGGGGATGGGGAGGGGGGCTTCAGCTGGAGGATAAATGACAGGGGGGTGTTGACAGTTTGTTTGGCTTCTTGGATGGTTTTCTGAAGGGCAGGGTTGGTTATTGCTGTGCTTAGGTATCTTAGGGCTAATGCTTGGTGTCTCTGTCTGATGGTCTGGATGCCGGTTATTCTGTGGATGTAGTGGTTGCTGATATAATTTGGGAGACGGTGAGCCAGTTTTAGTGCTTTGTTTTGTATGACTTGGAGGCGTTGTATCTGGTTGTCAGTGAGGGTGATCCAGGCGGGAACGGAGTATTCAAACAGGGGGCGGATGTAGGCTAGATAAACTTTGATTATTGTTGAGGGTGATGCACCATGCTTTCCGCAGAGGGCTTTGAGATGGTTCAATCTGATGTTTCCTTTTTGTTCCAGTTTTGTGATGAATTTGGTCCAGGTCATGTTGCTTTGAAAGATGACTCCGAGGAAAGTTGCTTCATTGCTGATGCTGATTTGTTGGTTGAATAATGAGAGGTTGGTGTTGTTGAGCTGTAGGTGTTGATTCTTGGTGAAGATGACACATTGGGTTTTGACGGGGTTAAGTTTGATGCGCCACATGCTTGACCAGGTTTCTATTTCTGTTATGCAATGCTGAAGTTTATTGGCTGCTAGTTGTGGAGATTTTGAGCTGGACCAGTAGCAGAGATCATCGGCAAACTGAGAAACTTTGGCTATGGTGGCTGGCGGGTAGTAGATGTCTGAGGTGTAGATGAGAAATAGAAGTGGACTGAGAACTGCGCCTTGTGGTACTCCTGCTTGGGGGGTGAATGATGTTGAGATGGCTGAGTTGACTTTGACCTTGATGTGGCGGTTGTTGAGGAAGCTGGAGATGATGGATTGGGTGGCTTTGGGTAGTTTGAGGTTGGTGTCCATTAATCTGTACATGAGACCATTATGCCATACTTTGTCGAACGCTTTTTCGATGTCAAAGAATATTGCTAGGGTAATTTGTTTTTTATTGAAGTTTCTGTAGATGTCTTCAGATAAACGGAGAATGTTGTCTGTTGTTGCTCTACCTTTTCTAAAACCTGCTTGATGGATACCGATGAGACCTATTGATTCGATGTGATTGCTGAGGCGGGAGGTGATGATTCTTTCCAAGAGTTTTCCAATGTGGCTGAGGAGGCTAATAGGGCGATAGCTGGTGACATCGTGGGGGTCTTTTCCAGGTTTGTGGATCATGATGACTAGTGCAGTCTTCCAAAGTGAAGGGAAGTGGCCGGTGGTGAGGCAAGTGGTGTAGAGCTGTCCAAGGTGCTGGAGATAGGTGACTGGTGCTTGTTTGATCAGTATGGTGTGAATGGTGTCTTCTCCTGGTGCTTTATTTTTCAACTTTTTTAAGTGGAGTTGTATTTCTTCGGTGGTGACAGGCTTTGTGAGGAGGTGGTGCTCTGTGGGGGGGTTGATTCTATTTGTCTGTGATGATTTGTGTTTTGTGATTTCCTTGTCCACCAGGTCTTTCCATGTGTTGTCAAAGTGAGTGTCGTTGGGGCATGAGTGGATATTTTCAAGGTGGTTACGGAAGAGTGTGGCCTTTTCTTTATTGTCTGTGATGATTGTGCCAAAGGATTTAAGTGAGGGGGTGGTGCTGGTTTGTGGATCTCCATTTATGCTCTTGATTTTCTGCCAGAAGGTTTGGGGGTTTGTGTCATGGTCCAGTTTCTTGTAAAAAGTTTTCCAGGTGTTTTGTTTGTGGAGGCTGAGTTGTAGTTTGATAGTGGTTTGGAGTCTGTTTATTTCTCTTTTGGTTTGAGGTGATCGGGACCGGATGTAATTTCTTCGTAGTTTTCTCTTCTGTTTGATGAGTTGGAGGATATGGTGGGGTAATGACTGTGTTGGGATTTTGTTGGTGTTTTTGGGTATTGTTTCCTCTCTGGCTTGGGTGAGTATTTGACTTAACAGGACTGCTTGGTGGTCCAGATCGTCGGGGGTGGTGTTGGAGATGATGGGTGTTTGTTTTAGATTTTCTTCGATGTGCGTTCTGTAAATTTCCCAGTCTGCTTTTCTGTAGTTGTATTTATTGTTTGGGGTGGCTTGTAGGTGGAAGGAAAAAGTGGTGAGGACAGGTAGGTGGTCACTCCTGAGATGGTTTGTGGTGGAGAACTGGAGAAGTTTTGAGGCCAGGTCGGGTGTGCAAAGAATCAGGTCCAGGATGTCCGAGTTGCCTGTTGCTGGTGAGATGTAGGTGGGTTCATTGGTGTTGATTACTAATAAGTTGGTGTTGTTTAAAATCTGTTTGAGTGTAGTTCCATTTGTGTTTGTTATATTGCAGTGGAAGTCGGTGTGTTTTGCATTGAAGTCTCCCATGATGAGGGTGTGGTCAGAGGTATTGATGGCTTGAAACAGTTCTGCTGAAGGTCTTATTCCAGGGGGACAGTAGATGCTGATGATTGTCATAAAATGGTGCAGATGATTTTTTATTTTTATTGCGACATATTCATTTCCATTGAGTTGTTGTGATGAGAGACCGTAATCCATTTCACTGTATTCGATGTTTTTCTTGATTAAAATTGCTACTCCTCCTCCTCGTCTAAACTGTCTTTCTTTCCTAATGATATTATACCCAGGGATGTTGATGCGTGATATTTTTGTTAGGAATGTTTCATTTATTGATGCTACAGAGATGTTCTTTTCATTTAGCAGTTGGATTAATTCCTCTTTATTACCTCTTATCCCTCTGATATTTATATGAAGAAAGGTACTGACGGTCATTATGAAAAGAAAAAGAAGAATGTAACAGAGGACGGGACGGCAGGTGTGTTATGTATGGTTTGGGTGAGGATTTTCATGAGATGTAGTTTGTGTGTTTTCTGATGCTTTCGATGACTTCTTCGATTCTGGTGTCATCCATGGCCAGCTTCCTAAGGTCGTCGCGGAGGTGGGTAAGTTGGGTTTTTTTTATTGGGTGGCAAGCTGGTGGGGTTGGTGGTTGGGGGTTTTTCAGGGGGTGGTGGCTTTCGGGAGGATGGAGTCGTGTATGACAGGTAGACGGGGCAATTCTTGGAGGCAGCAGAGTGTTCACCAGCACAGTTGACGCACTTGGCTTCACGTTTGTCTTTACTGCAGGTTTTGTGGTGGTGGTTTTCGCCGCATCTCAGGCATACAACAGGGTTTTTGCAATTTGTGGATATGTGATTAAACTGTTGGCATTTGTAGCACTGGCGGATGGTAGGTGGAGGCCGGGCCTTCTCCACTCTGTACTGGAACAGATCCATGTAGAAGCCCTCATGGAGGAGGCTGGCCGCTTGATCAGGGTTTGTCAGGTGAATTTTGAGAAATGTGGTTGGTTGCTGGGTGGTTCTGCTGATGATTCTGTGTATTCGGTTGATGAGGATGCCTTGGTGTTCCAGTTGTTCTTTGACTCGTGTTTCACTGATGTTGATGTCGATGCCTTTAATGACCAGGAGTTTCACAGAGGAGTCAGATGGAAGTGTGGAACCTTGTTTTCGTGCCAGTCTACAAGTGAAGTGTGCACCGTTGAATGCACCCTCCGGCCATGGCGTGAGAAGGTTGTTCAGGGAGGGGATGTCCTTAGGGAAGATGAGGAGGTTACCATTTCTCATATGAACCAATTTATGGAGTTGGATTTGTGGTTTGTGTTTTTGAATTTCTTGGACAATGGATTGATTGGTTGTGAAGGAACTATCTGGGGTTCTGTAATTTTCCATGACCACTGGTGTGACATGTTGATTTTCTGTTGATTCCCTTCTTGCTCTTTTTCTTGAGAGGACATTAATCGTTGAGTACTTATGCCTGTTTGTGCTGACGATGTCAGAGTAGGTAGCAGAAAACTGTGGGAGGGGGGTATGTGGGTCCTGTCCTTCCAGTAGGATCTGCTCCATGGTTGTTAAAGTA
Source organism: Acanthopagrus latus (assembly GCF_904848185.1). NCBI lineage: Eukaryota > Metazoa > Chordata > Actinopteri > Spariformes > Sparidae > Acanthopagrus > Acanthopagrus latus. The sequence continues at coordinate 26,354,752 of NC_051050.1, read as the reverse complement.
GATTTCATCTGCGTGATGGTGCTGCTGAGGGAGGTGGACTGAGTGTATTTGCCAAGTTCGGAATATAGATGGTTGATTTGGGCAAAAATGTTTTTGATGATGAGATGGTCTATATTCTCTGTGGTGGGGGGGATTGGTGGCTCGGTAGGGGTGGGGGGATCAGGGCAGGCTGTTGCAGTGGGTCTAGATGATTTGCTGATAGCTGGGGTAGAGTCTGGGGTGATGGGATCCATAGTGTGAATTTCTTGGAGGGTGTGTGAGATGAAGTTGCGCAGTGTTGCATCTTCTGGGTTCTTCCTGGTCTTCAAATTGGGGTCAGATTTCCTTCGTGTGTTGTCATGTGCTCCAAAAGCTGAAGTCCATATTCCTTTCCTCTCCAGTGTGGTTAGGGGTTTGGAACTGGCCATTGTTCTGTGTGTGTGTGTGTGTGTGTGTGTGAGCGTGTGTGTGTGTGTGTGTGTGTGTGTGTGTGTGTGTGTGTGTGTGTTTGTTTGAGGTTTTTTTTTTTTGTTTTGTTTTTTTTGGGGTGTGTTTTACCTTTTGTGCTTTTTAAAAAAGACCCACGATGGAAAGAAGTGAAATGTGAATTTCAAATGCTTTGTGACACCAGTGAGATTTTAAAAGAGATAGAAAGTGCCTTGGTAATCACCAGCGCCTCTACCTTGATTTGATATTGGTCCGTGGATGAGGGCAGTCAGGCTCTGCTGGCGATAGCTCATAGAGCAATGTAGCACTGTGTCTGTCATCGAAGGTGCGAGGCTCCGTGCGAGGCTCCGTCCATTCATCTATTGAGTTAGTTTCGAGGTCGAGTCGAGTCGAGAGCTCTTGAATGTACCTTTTCCCCAATCCTGTTTGTGATATACATGGACAGGATTTCCAGGCGCAGTCGTGGTGTGGAGGAGTTACAGGTCGATGACCTGAAGATTGCATCACTGCTTTTTGCAAATGATATGGTCTTGATGGCATGATCTGCTGGAGATCTACAATTCTCACTGGATCAGTTTGCAGCTGAGTGTGAAGTGGCAGGGATGAGGATCAGCACCTCTAAATCCGAGGGCATGGTTCTCAGTAGGAAACTGGTGGATTGCCTACTCTGTGTGGGGAATGAGTCCTTGCCCCAGGTGAAGGAGTTCAAGTACCTCAGGGTTTTGTTCATGAGTGAGGGGATGATGGGGCGTGAGATTGACTGGAGAGTCAGAGAAGTGGGTGCGGTGTTGCATGTGCTTCACCGCAAGGTTGTGATGAAAAGGGAGCCGCGCTAGAAGGCAAAGCTCTCGACCTACCAGTCAGTCTTTGTGGGTGGGTCATGACCAAAAGAATGAGATGGCGGGTACAAGCAGCCAAAATGGGTTTTCTCTGCAAGGTGGCTGGGGTCTCCTTTAGAGATAGGCCCTTCTCTGGCCTGGGAGTGCCTGGGGATTCCCCAGTCAGTTAGCCGATGTGGCCAGGCAGGGGGAAGTCTGGGGCTCGCTACTGAAGCTGCTGCCCCTGCGACCCGATTTTGGATAAGCAGTTGACAATGGATGGATGGATGGAGGCACCAGACTATACAATGAGCATGCGCAAAGCCACACAGCAGAAATGTACCGCCGGAAACAATAACGGAAAATGTAAATTAGATTCATTATTTCGTTTTGGTTTCCTTGTTTATGATATCTTTTGTTTTGGGTTGAAAATAGGAAAATAAACACTAGTGTTGGTGCGTACAGAAAAACAGGAAAACGAAAAATTGACTCGTTTTTTCGTTTGTCATTTGCCAGATTAAATGGAATAATTGAATGATTAAATGTCAAATCAAATCAAAGGCCGAATAACAACAAGTAGAAATACTAAGAAAGTTTCAATAGCTTCCAGGTCATGTGACCCCCTGACTCCAAACCAGTGCATATTAGTGAATATTAGTGTTATTAAAATAAGAAACTTTTACTCACCTATCCTGTGTAACTTTTCTTGGCGTTTCCAGCAGATATCCAGCATGACGCGCTGCCGATCGATCTCTTCCTCGTACTGGACGATAGTTGTTTTAAAAACTCTGAATATTTCTTCAGCAGCAGCAGTTAGTCGCTCGTTGACAAACTCTCTCAAACTCTCAACTGAACTCATTCTTCTTTAATTACTCGTTCAATAATGAGCTGCGCTGTGACTCAGTACCGTCTTCACTTCATTCATTACACACAGCCAGCTAATGCTGCTAGCTGCTACTGTTTACTTCCGCTGGGTGTCACGCTCTAAAGCTCCGACAGCGGAACTGCTGAGGCTTTTTTAGTTCCGCTTCAGACTGAAGACATTTAATTCAGCACTTGTTTAAAACATATCTTACGGAGGTTTTTTTTTCTTTTTCCCACCAATGTTTTATTGAAAACATTAGCGACCAGAGGTACCACACTATACATTGAGAATGCACAAAGCGTGGCCACACAGCAGAAATGTACCATAGGAAACAATAACGGAAAATGTAAATGCGATTCATTATTTCGTTTCGGTTTTCCGTTTTAGGCTGAAAATAGGAAAAACATCTTCAATGTTTGGTGCATACAAAAAAACAGAAAAGCGAAATATTGACTCGTTTTTTTGTTTTTCGTTTGCCAGATTGAATGGAAATAATTGAATGATCAGATCATACACGGACCAATGAAGTTTTCGTACAGTGGTGCGAGTTTGATAAAGATGTCTCTCAGACAGACGTGAGGCTGGAGGCTGATGTGGCTTCAGTAACAGTAAAGAGGTGAACACACAGAGGAAACGGTCACTTTTTACATACACATATAGACCAACACACGTAGACATATATTCACAGACCCCTCACTGAGCAGGTTGGTATTAACTTATAGCACTTTGTAGAAGGAGCTTTGTCAGGTTTACTTCATTGACTTGTATCAGGTCACGGGGCTATAATATGTCTGTCTACATATACGTGTATATATGTATATATATGTCTATGTATATATGTGTCTATATTGTATATGTGTATGTGTCGCTCAGTAGTGAGTCAAGTTTCCCTCAACTTTCTCCTGAACTGTCGAACCGGAAGTTTGCCTCAGCGTCGCGGCGCATCGTGTGCGCAGTGCATGCGCAGTGACAGCCTGCGTGTTTGCAGCGCAGCCATCGTCAGAAGCCGAATAACGGAGTGCAGGGAGTGTTGAGACAGCGGCGAGCTGACGGAGCAGCAAACACAGCGGGACGTTTCACTGAGCCTCAGGTATTTACCGTCATCGTTACATCTGAGCGTTACTGACTGTTACTGACTGTTACTGAACACAACTGACTGTTACTGAACGTTATTGAGCGTTACTGACTGTTACTGAGCGTTACTGAACACAACTGACTGTTGCTGAGCGTTACTGACTGTTACTGACTGTTACTGACTGTTACTGAACGTTACTGACTGGTTCTAAAAATACCCCCATTACAAGTAAAATCATTGTATTCAAAATCAAAGTAAAAGTACTTTACTGATCAGATGTTTACTATCTCATCTCATTTAATACTTGATCATGGGATTATTATTGTGTTGTCGTTGCATTAATATCATGATCGATGTTAATCGATGAAGCAATTGGCTGATTTAATGATAAAAACAATCAATAACTTCTGGCAGGACTGCAACTGATTATTCTCTTGATTAATCAATTTATTGATCTTCACTTTGATATCAGAAGGAAAAAACAGAATCTGGAACAAACGTAATTTTTGTCTTTATGATGAATCGATTATAAAAACATTGTTTCTTCAGTTCTGCTGCTAATTTTACTTTGTTTTTTTGATTGTTTATAATATTTTAGATACAAACGTTTGATAAACTCTGAAAGTTCAGCGTGTTGTTAAAGTTTTAACGGTGAGACACGTTTTGGACGTGTGACATCATGTCTGTGAGCTGACGACCGCAGTGTTTCTGAGTGTTCCAGCTACCTGGTTAAACGTTTATTCACACTAACACCTGTTTGTTCACACACTTGTGAACTTACGAGTCCACAGAATGTGTAAAGATTTACAGTTTCTCACTCAGTAAGTACTGAAAGAAATTATCACCATTTTTCTTAATGAATTGTTTGTATTTTGGCGTAAAACATATCTGAAAACAGTGAAACTGTGATAGAAACCGAACATCTGAGTCAGTAAGCTCATTTTATTTGGTTTGTTTCTGATTAAATAATTACTAAAACTATCAAAGTTATCAAAATAGACACATTTCATAATTTTCTGTTGACTGTTTCAGCTGAGGCTGATGTGATGTCATCAGTTCTGCAGGTTAGTGATCATAAGTCGATGATGCTTCAGTCTGGACACACTGTCTGTCTGTCTGTCTGTCTCCAGATGATGACGTGACCTGACACCTGCACAGGTGTGGCTGCCTCAGCTGTCAGTGATGGAGGACCTGTGGTGTGTGGCTGCAGGTGTTTTCCAGGTGTGGATGTTTGTGGTGGTGTTTCTCATCATGCTGCCCGCCATGTTTGGCCTCTCTCTGGGGGTCACAGGCGTCTACATCCAGATCCTCGTCAGAATCCTGGAGGTAACTCAGACTGTCAGAGTGTAGTTGTGTGTCCTCAGCAGAACTTCAGCTCTTACTTCAGATGTTTGTTCAGTTGTGAAATGTGCAGCAGGAGTCACGGGGTCAGAGGTCATCTGAGAATAACTCTGTTTGCAGTGGGCCACGTTACGGATCCAGAGAGGACGGCAGGAGCGGCCCAGCGTGCCGGTGCCTCTGCCCAATGGTGAGTCCATCACCGAGCCTGATCCATGACTGGTAATTAACCACGATTAGCTGAGTCATTAAAAACGTCACCATGAAACGAAGAAAGAAATGCCTCAGAGCAAATAAATATTGATGAAATAAACCATCCAATAAATTATCAAAGCTTCTTTATGTTGGTCGGAGGTAAATCTGTGGCTGACACAGTTACTGTGATCCCAGTGACATCATAGAAACCCATTAATGAATGTATCTGTAATCTGATTACATCTTTTCTTCCTGTAACTTCACTGTAATACAGTTACCTTTTACTCTTTATCCTGATGACATGCATCCAGTTAATCCCTTAACTTTACCCTTTAATTAAAAACGTGTCTGTGAGTTAATACCTCAGGATGTTGTCAGATACATGAACGTGTTATGATCCTCACACTGTAATCACACTACAATCCTACCATCAGAATCTGTCTGCCTGGTGACAGTCAGCACATTTGTGTCTTTGCATGTGGACGATGAACCAGCATTTAAATTAAATTACACTCTTGTGTACTTATGTACTTGTACTTTACGTGAGTATTTCCATGTTATACTCCTGTGTACATCTGCTTCACTTCATCTTTGAGGTGAATCCCAAATCCAGTTTGATTGCAGGACTTTAACTTGTGAGGAGCATCTTCACAGCGTGGTGTTAATAAGGATCTGCAAACATCCTCCACCCCTCCACACTCCACCCACTGAAGCTGAGGTTCAGATGGGACTTTAACTCAGACTGAAACATTCGAAAATCATTCAGGATGTTGGAGACTTCACGAGTCAGTCATGAGCAGCAGCAGTTCCTCCTTCGTGCTCTCAGGACATTGTGTTCTGCTGTATGAGGGATTTGTTTCAGCTGCACACAGAGATCATGTGACGCTGTGTGTGTGTGAGCAGCGTGAAACACACATGGCTTGTCTCAGGATGATGATGCAACAGAAGATTGCATAACTTTAGTCAAACAGACTGACATCAGCTCCCTGTGCAACACTAACACACAGTCTACAAACTGAGGAAGTTCATGCATCAGAAAACTCTTCACCACATGCCTGGTGCTTCATATTCAGATGCTCTCAGTGATTTGAGAACCAGCTCACGTATATAAATCAGCTGCTGCTGGTCAAACCACAGAGCCTCCTTCACTGCAGAGACCACAGTCATCGATACTGTTCAGGGGAAGCAGCGCGGTGTGTTAAAGGGTTAACCATGTGTGGGAGGTCAGCGTCCTCGTGATCCTCCTCTCAACATAACGTACACTGTTCCTCTGCAGCAGCTGCTTTTAATCTCATTTCAAGCTTTAGAACAAGTTCCCATGGTAGAAACAGCAGCTACACCTCGCTGTTCAGGAACCATCCAGCAGCGTATTATTACTATTACGAGTCAGAACTTAATAACACGAAACACTTGATCCAGATTGTATTTAGTTGTTGTGACCTCACTCTGTGCATCAATACCAGGAACATTCCTACTGAGTGAAATCCTGTTTGGTAATGAACCTGATTCAGATTACAGGACAAACTTTTTCTCTTCCTGTGTTTAAATACACACAGTGTTTTCAGAGTTGGTTAATGAGCCACATATTTAATGTTACACAACACAGTGAACCAGACTGATGTATGTGTACTGGTGAAACAGTGTGTAGTTCATTTATCCACCGCTTCATTTAACACCTTTAACACCAATATAATGTCGAAGTATACGCTGGTGGATCGATATCATCAAATGTTAGTGGAGAAATGTTAGTTTGATATGTTTGAGGACAGCTCTAACCCACCACACCAACAACACAGCCAAATTAAATTCTCTTTTTAAACTGAAAGACACTGAACCATTAATGTATACATAAAATAATCTGCAGTTTCAGCTCTAAATTAATATTAAATTCACAGTAAACCTGCATTAGTGGATCTTGTCACCTTCTGACGAGCGCTGACGTGTTCTGTGATTGTGTCCCAGGGATCATTGAGCGAGCGGGGGGCTCGATGCAGGAAGAGATGGGGCCACTGCAGAGCTCTCGGTCCCTGTCCGGCAGGGAGTTTGCTCTGAGTGACGCCTTCTACTTCTGCAAGAAGGGTTTGGAGAGCATCGTGGACGACCAGGTGACGCAGCGCTTTTCCTCCGAGGAGCTGGCCTCCTGGAACCTCCTCACCAGAACCAACCAGAACTTCCGCTACATCAGCCTCCGCCTCACCGTCATCTGGGGCTTCGGGGTCTTCGTCCGTTACTGCGTCCTCTTCCCTCTCAGGTCAGTCAGCTCCTCTGGGAGATGGAATGTGGAAGGTGTGGACATGCTCACAGCTCTTGTGTCTGACAAGTCTGACTGGTTCTCTAAATGAGTTCACAAATAACAGCAGCCATAATGAGTTTTCTCTGCATGGCATCTGAGCTCAGCCTAACAGACAGAGTGAAGGGCTCAGAGCAGAACCAGAACCAGAGCTGCTTCAGGGACTCAGCTAATGTGTTGCTGGAGTTCAGTTCAACACTTCACATCTAAATGTTTCAAAGCGACGATCTGTAAGATACAGCCAGCATTTAATGTAATTACCAGAATGTGAAGAGACAACAGTCTACTGAAGTTAGCATGCTAACCAGCTAGCTGCTAACATCCCTCTGTCTCTCAGAGGTGCCTGTAGTTTCAGCTGGAGATGTAAAAGCAGCCAGTTCACTACTGAGTCTAATAAGTCAAAAACATAAACTCACTAAATATCAAAGGAAATATTTTGACTTCCATTTTCATTATAAACAGAAAAATCCAACCGTCTGAACTCAAGTTTGTGTCTCTGACTGAACTCAGACCAGTTTAATCTGCTCGTTAACTCATCGTCAAACACACAAACCGAATCAAATCTGTCAGCTAACAGGAACACTTAGCTCCACGGCTAACTGAGCTGCACGCTAACAGCAGCTAGTGGCTTCGGCCAATAGGTGGCCATATCTTACATGTGGCAACTATTCAAAGTTGGCACCACCACTGATTCCAAAGAAAGCTGCTGTCTGGATGCAAATGCTCTCCACACTCCACATATAGGTAGAGCTAGCTCACTTCCTGTTGGCTCCCTACGAACATGAACATGATAAACTAACCGAATCATATGACTCTTCTAGACTGATCAAATGTTATCGGACCAAAAAGGTCGAATTCTGATCAAGCAAAGAGTCTCTTCAGTCAGTTTCACTCCTGATGTTAGTAGAACAACCTGACAGTGAATCTGGTTCTCCTCGGGCCTCCTGCTGAGAACTGTTTTATTACGTTTATTCAATAACCAGATTTGTGTTCCTGCAGGATTACCTTGGCCATCATTGGCCTCTCATGGCTTGTGATCGGAACAGTTCTGGTCGGATTTCTGCCTGAGAGCAGGTACAGCAACAAACCACAGCAACAAACCACAGCAACACAGCAACAAACCACAGCAACAAACCACAGCAACACAGCAACAAACCACAGCAACACAGCAACAAACCACAGCAACAAACCACAGCAACACAACAACAAACCACAGCAACACAACAACAAACCACAGCAACACAGCAACAAACCACAGCAACACAGCAACAAACCACAGCAACAAACCACAGCAACACAGCAACAAACCACAGCAACACAACAACAAACCACAGCAACACAACAACAAACCACAGCAACACAGCAACAAACCACAGCAACACAGCAACAAACCACAGCAACAAACCACAGCAACACAGCAACAAACCACAGCAACACAACAACAAACCACAGCACCACAGCAACAAACCACAGCAACACAGCAACAAACCACAGCAACACAGCAACAAACCACAGCAACACAGCAACAAACCACAGCAACACAGCAACAAACCACAGCAACAAACCACAGCAACAAACCACAGCAACACAACAACAAACCACAGCAACACAACAACAAACCACAGCAACACAGCAACAAACCACATCAACACAGCAACAAACCACAGCAACAAACCACAGCAACACAGCAACAAACCACAGCAACACAGCAACAAACCACAGCAACAAACCACAGCAACACAGCAACAAACCACAGCAACACAGCAACAAACCACAGCAACAAACCACAGCAACACAGCAACAAACCACAGCAACACAACAACAAACCACAGCAACACAACAACAAACCACAGCAACACAGCAACAAACCACAGCAACACAGCAACAAACCACAGCACCACAGCAACAAACCACAGCAACACAACAACAAACCACAGCAACACAACAACAAACCACAGCAACAAACCACATCAACAGAGCAACAAACCACAGCAACACAGCAACACAACAACAAACCACAGCAACACTTGAAAAATTAAGTTTCTGTGTTATGTGATGTGGGACGATGACACTGAATGTCTCCTGTGTCCGTCAGTGTGAAGAACTGGCTGAGCGAGCTCGTCCATCTGACCTGCTACAGGATCTGTGCCAGAGGACTGTCCGCCACCATCCAGTACCACAACAGGTCCGATCCAGCTCAGTGCGTGCAGCTGTTTGCTCAGTGATCGCCATCATCAGACTGATCATCACATGCGTCTCCGTCTTGTTTCTACAGAGAGAATAAGCCTCAGAAAGGGGGAATCTGTGTAGCCAATCACACCTCTCCGATCGACGTCGTGATCCTGGCCAATGACGGCTGCTATGCCATGGTGAGTGTCTTCATGAGGGGGAGTCTGGTCAGCTCTTACTCCTCATGTTTTGATGTCGTGATGTCGTCCACAGGTGGGTCAGATCCACGGAGGTCTGATGGGGGTCATCCAGAGGTCGATGGTGAAGTCATGCCCGCATGTTTGGTTCGAGAGGTCGGAGATGAAAGACCGACACGCCGTGACCAGCAGGTGAGAGGACGCTAACAGGAGCCAACGGTTCTTCAAGTGATCACACATTAAAGGAACAGTTCACCCAAACCCAGTCCTCCTCTCCTCCTCCTGATGATATAAAGTCAGGTGAAGTGTGGTAATCCACAGAACAGTTCTGGAGTGTCACAGTAAAACAGAGTTGCAGCATTCTGCTGAACAACTGAAGCAGCTGAGACTTGATTTAAAACAGAGAAACAATCACAGAAACATCAGATGTTTCCATACAGCTTGTCTGCTGTGATCACAGTCTGCAGGAGAGAACACATCACAACCTGATCTCAGACCAGATTTAGTCTTCACTGAGATGAAGCCGTGTCAGGTCTGTCGGCCAGGCGACAAGCAGACAACTTTTAAATGTTTGTTCCCTGAATGGAGTTCAGATCAATCAGAGCTGTGCTGAGATGTTTTTCTAGAACTTAACAGGCAGTCTGACTTTCTAGCTCACTTTCCTCCACGGCAGCTTGTTTGTCTCGTCTCGGTACGACTCGTACAGATTACTGATTATTTTCCTCTCCTTCATTACTGTTCATGAATGTCTGTACATCAGCGACGTGAACCTCAGATCGCGTCTCATCATTGACTTTGTATGTAATCTACCCTGCATTTGGTGTGAACACATCATTAGAGGTTCACAGTGTAGGATATAGTAGACGGCACTCTCTTTTATTGTAACGCCATGATCGTCTTAGACCGTAAAAACAAACTGACTCCCTGGTGAAGGTCAGGCAGGACCACGCCGTGACAATAAAGGTTTGCAGAGAGTCTGTCAGAACTTGTCTTTTAATTTTTAAGTATTTGTGAAAACAATTTTCAGACTGATTATGAAATAGCTGAACCCTAAACATCTGTTTCAGATGTGACGTTGAGCATTCACAGGTCAGACTGATGCTTTGTGACAATATCATAGAGAAGAAACTGCAGAGTCACTAGGTGACAAAAGGGTCGACGCGACTTGAGCATCATGAGAGAGACTCAGTGGAGGATCCAGAACTGAGACAAATGTCCTGAAAATCAAAGTGAAAGAGGAAATTCGGCAGGAGACAACGTGTGTCTGACAGCAGCCTGAGCGCTGGATGATTTTTATCCTGATGAATACTGAGAACTTCCCCTCATGACTAACCACAGTCTGCTCTCTGTCTGCAGGCTCAGAGCTCACGTTGCTGCCAAGACCAAACTTCCCATCCTGATATTTCCTGAAGGTCAGAGTCATGTGATGATGATGATGATGATGGTGGTGGTGATGATGGTGGTGATGATGGTGGTGATGATGGTGGTGGTGATGGTGGTGGTGATGATGATGGTGGTGATGATGATGGTGATGATGATGATGATGATGGTGATGATGGTGATGATTATGATGATGATGGTGATGATGGTGATGACGATGATGATGGTGGTGGTGATGATGGTGGTGGTGATGATGGTGGTGGTGATGATGGTGGTGGTGGTTTTATGGGTGGATGACTCTTGCCTGTGTGTCCGCCTGTAACAGGAACCTGCATCAACAACACGTCCGTCATGATGTTCAAGAAGGGAAGCTTTGAGATCGGAGGGACGATTTATCCGGTCACAATCAAAGTGAGTCCAGCAGATAATGTTGTGTAAAAGTTCAGTTAGACCTTTAAAGGAGCGAAACAGCTCGAGTTTATCACACATACTGAAGAATATCATGTGTATTAAAAATACATTTTGTCTTTTATAAACCCTCACGAAAATGTTTCATGTCAAATGTTCCTTTTCCACATTTTCTTGCAGTTGACTGTTTTCAAATGATCTTTTCACAAGGGAGCAACTTTTTCATACTTTTCTAAAAGTGTAGTTTTATAGAAGAAATTCAAACTGAGAATTTTAATATTTACAGTATTAACAAGGTAATAATTTAACTTTTCTCTATAAGTGAATAAACAAACTTGGAGCTAGAGAGGTGGCAGGGTCCGCCACATTTGTTGGTGCCACATCTAGATTACAGTATGTGAATCAGTTTAATATTCAGTCATGACTTTGTAAATGAATTCTTGCTGCAGTTCCTGGAGGTGAACTTGTTCCAGTGACACCTCTGGAGGTTTCAGAGCGAGTCGCTGTCAGGAAGGATAACGACTGCCAACTGTCTGTTGGTGGATGTCACGTCACAGTCGAAGGATTATGTGTCTGGATTTAGTTTCTTCCATAAACTTTGTTCAGAATTTTTTTTTTTATCCAATTGTTATACAATCTGTTTGTCTTGAGCACCACAGATGAGCTGATGTGAGTCAGTCTGACGCAGCAGTGTGTCACGGTGTCTGACCTGCAGTCTGCTCTGTGTCGCAGTACGACCCGCGCTTCGGTGATGCGTTCTGGAACAGCAGTAAATACAACATGGTCAGCTACCTGCTGCGGATGATGACCAGCTGGGCCATTGTGGTCAACGTGTGGTACCTCCCTCCAATGACCAGACAGGTACAGCGTGACACTCTGTTCCCGCCACATGTTTACAGTTTATTAACTAGGACAGAGAGAATATGATCAGCTGACTGGAGACGTCAAAACATGAGAAGAACATCAAGTATTTATCTTAAACGAAAAAAGGACAATTAAAAAAGAGCGATGACGATGAATCATCACGCACATGATGTCACAGTCACGACACAACAACACAGAACCAGGTCCGATACTGAAGAATCAAACATCATCCAGCTGTTTGTTTTATCAGCTCGGATATCTTGTTCAATCTAAATCTATCAATAAAAACTTTATTTACTGTAAATGCCCACCTGCAGTACCATCGCAGCCCACCAGGGGGCCCAGCCACACTGAGAATCACTGCTGGGGTTGATGACGAGTAGATCCTGTAGATCCTGTACGATGCTGTCAAGACTATATATGATGTGATAATAATGCATGTCTGACTGTGCATTAACATATTGTGTGTGTGTGTGTGTGTTGCAGAACGGTGAAGATGCAGCTCAGTTTGCAAACAGAGTGAAATCTGCCATCGCTGATCAGGGAGGACTGCTGGACCTGGCATGGTGAGCAGAACGGTTCTGTGGTACTTTCACTTCACAGATACTTCAAGTACAAGAAGTTGATATTATAACTTAACGTAAAAGTTTGAGGCTGTTCGTGTTCTGTTTTACCTTTTGTTCTGAGGGGTCCAATCACAAGTCGACAGCTTTCAGCTCGTCGGTCCACACCTGATATAAACACGTGTCCTGATGTGATGTCACTTCCTGCTCTGTATGAAACAAACCCGTCCATCACTGAGACAAACAGACTCCATGTTTCTACTCAAAGACAGAAAGAAGTTCATGTAGAACAGCTGCTGAATTAACAAGAAGGTCCAAATAATGCAGAATGAGTCAGAGACAGAGTTTCACAGAGTTTATAAAGTGTCTCCAACTCAACAACTCACTAAACTGACACATTTGTTAAGGGAGTCTGGGGACTTTCTCCACGGGGACAAAGAAGTCGCCTATATTGTTCCTGTTTAGTGTCTTTGTAACATGTGGCATGTTTAGATCAATAACATGTTTCTTCTTTCATAAATGGAGTGTAAATGGTGAAATCAGTGTAAACAGTGTGTTCAAACAGCTGATCAATGTTGGCAGGTAAGACTTTAGCACTTTAGACACAGAAGCAGACAGGCTGGTACAGACATGCTGCCACAAACTGACACTTTTTACAAGGAGACAAACAATTTCAGCTGAATCATTTAATGTTGAATTTACAACAAGGACACAATGAGTCAGAATCTGTCAGAGACACAGTTTCATGATGTTTATAATGTTTGTTTTTATCTCAACAACTCTTAAAATCACTACATTTGTTAATGGAGTCTGGTGCTGATGTGTTACTGGTTCAGTGGCGGATCAGTTGAAACAGACGGTGTATCTCCTGCTAACATTTAGACAAACACGTCTTTTACATGACAGTGAAACACACAGACCTGTGAATATGGTCAGAGTGATCGGATCTCTGCTGAGTCTCGTTCACACCTGTGCTTTAAGCTGTCCAGCTGTGATTGGATTGCTCGGGTCTGAACAGAATATCTGTTGTGTGTTTCAGGGACGGAGGACTGAAGAGAGGAAAAGTGAAGGACTGGTATAAAGAGGAGCAGCAGAAGATGTACAGCAGCATCATCGTGGGACAGAACGGCTTCAACTCACCGGCACCCTGCAGCGGCCCGGAGCAGCAGTGATACCGGTCCTGCTGGTGGTTCTGGACAATCGATACCCAGCCACATGTGGACTGGATGAACTCTGATCGACTCTTTTAAACTTTCAAAGTCTCATTTTACGGTTTAAAACGACATCAACTCTATATTTTAATCTTTTTTAAAGTGGCGTGTGTGTAGGAGTGTGTGTCCACCAGCAGGAGGCAGTGCAGGACAACACAGCAGTCCTCTTCTTCCTCTTCCTCTTCCTCTTCCTCTGCCTGTCATTATTGTAAATGTCTCTGTGTTTTAAACCAGCTGCTGTGTGGATCTGATGACTGAAACAAAATGTTAATGACTGTAAAAAAATCTTCATTCACATTTCGGTTCTCTTTGTTACGTTGTGACATCAGAGATACAGACGAATCTGAAAATGATGACGGAGGAGAAGAAATATCTGTTCTTCACTCCTGCAGGGACTTTTACTGCCTGACATTTTCATCAGCAGACGTCATGTTATATTTTATACTGATTGAAACGACTTCAGGGTTGTTACAGCTTCTGTGTCTGTCTGAAGAGAAAAACAACAATCATGAGATTCATCATTAAATACATGAATCTGAAAAAACACATACACTCGTTTTCATTCAAAACAGCAAACTTAATGTAAAACTTTGTATTTTACAAAAAAATTATATAATATAATAAAATATATATACACAAACTGATAAAGTGGAAAGTAGATGGACATATGTAGAAACAGGGAAATATACATTTTCCTTTTTAACTCCAAATATTTCTCTTATTTTCCGACATGATTCACAGCAGCGGTACCAACCTGCGGGTCGGGCCCAGCAGGGGTCGGGCCCAGCAGGGGTCGGGCCCAGCAGGGGTCAGGGGTCAGACTGAGGGGCTGGCAGGACTCATCACAGGAGGCAGGAACTTCTTCAGTATTGATTTACAGACATTTATATCTTCTGCCTTCTCAAAGAAAAGACGAATCAAATGGATCGGACTGGAACAATCAGGGGAATCATCAGCCAATCAGAACGTCTCCTCCAGTGCATCATAAAGATAAATCTATAGATACTATTGTAAAGGAGGATGTGATGTCATCATAATCAATACTGTGATATGAGCGCTGTTCTCTCCTGCAGAGTTCAGACATGGAACCATGAGGGTTCAGCAGTTCTGAGACAGGTCCAGGTTACAGGTCCAGGTTCTGCTTCAGAGAGCCCAGATCAGTCCAGATGTGTCTGACACCAGGAGAGTCGTCAGCGAGCCGCCCGTCGCTCGTTACATCACCTGCTGATCACTTTCATGCTGCAGCTCGTTTTAAAGTATTTATTCATAAATCACTGATGAATTTACTGAACAAAATGCTCGTTAATAAATCAGATACAAACTGATTCTCATCAAAACATTATCTCACGAACAGCCACGAGAAGAAAACCAACATCCGATGTTTTTTCTGTTTGATTTTTTTGTCCAAATATTCACAAAATGAACAAAACAGAGACGAAGAAACAAGAAAGAAAAACTCTGTCCAACGCATAGGAAGTACTCAGTTACTGTACCCGAGCGCACGTTCAGGCATCTGTACCCGAGCGCACGTTCAGGCATCTGTACCCGAGCACACGTTCAGGCATCTGTACCCGAGCGCACGTTCAGGTCATCAGACTCAATCACAGGACAATCAAAGTGTTTCCTCATCATGAGATCAACGTTTGTTTTCTCTCCACTGAATCTAGAATCTGTCATTTTGTATGAAGCGGCTCTAAAACCCTGATACACCACAAATCTTCCTCCTCCCTGAAACTGAGCGAGCAGCGGAGTTCCTGACGGTAACGTTATTATATATTCAGCCATGTTTGGGTTCAGAACTCTCTGGACTGATACCAGGTAGAGTTCTGATACACAGAACATTGTTTCACGTCTTCTCTGCTCCGTGCTGCACACTGAACTGTGAATCTGCTGCTCGACGTTTCCACACGTCGTTGTTTCATGTCTGTAAATCTGATGTCAAGTGAAATATAATAATAATAATAATAATGATAATGATAATGATAATGATAATAATAATAATAATAATAATAATGATAATGATAATAATAATAATGATAATGATAATAATAATAATAATAATAATAATAATGATAATGATAATGATAATAATAATAATAATAATAATGATAATGATAATAATAATAATGATAATGATAATAATAATAATAATAATATAGCTCTCATTATTTTACAAACATTTCCTGTTTTTTTAAGATCCAAGAAAAATTACAACAGAATTTCAGTTTGTGTTTCGTAACGAACAAAAACACTTTGACAGTTTCCTCATATTTAAAACAGTTTACAGTCAGAGAACTATTGATTGATTTTTATTGTGTGGTAATATTATTGATCTGTTGAGTCACTGACAGCCGATCAGAGTGAAAGACAGCCTGTTTTTCCCATCATGCATTGTGCTGCATATTAATAACTGTCCTTTCTAACAGAACTCTTTCACAATAAAGCATCATTATGTGGTTTTATTCTATCTGACTTCACTTCCTCTTATTTTATTTTACCATTTTATTGTTTCTATATTTGCATTTTGATTTTATTTGTATTTGAATGTTGCTGCTGCGATGAACTAATTAATACAGTTATGTATTTATTTATATTTGACCAGTCTGACAATATTATATTTATTTTGTTATATCAGTTTTAATATGTGAAAATGTACTAAATTAAACATTAAAACATTAAATCAGAATCAGAATCAGAATTTCTATATTCGTCCTGCAAACATGAACATTTGTGTGTCACAGCAGCTGAAGGACAGAAATATTACAATAAACAATAATAATAATAAAAATAAACAATATAATAAGAAGGTACAAAATAGAAATACACTCATATATATATATAATATGTACAAATATAAACAGTGTAATTATAAAAATCTCATGTTAGATTAAATTTATATGACAGAAAATTTGTTTTTATGAGATTTATTTCTTGATTTTTTTAGTTTGACGCCGGCTGCCTGAAGCTGAATCAGAAATGTCTCACAGTGTGTTTAAATGTGCTGTTTTATTCTGTGACTGTTAATAAAATATGTTTCTGGATCAGAACACGTTTCTGGATCAGAACACGTTTCTGGATCAGAACATGTTTCTGGATCAGAACATGTTCTGACTGGTTGCTCCCCTAAAATACTGCACAGTAAAAACAACATTATTTCACAGAATTTTGTTTTTTTCTAGACTTTTTGTATTTTCTAAAACATTAATTTGAATAAATTACAAATATTCACTGTAGATTTGTATGATTAATGTAAAATAACATGAAAAATCAACATGAAAATACTTCAGCAGTTTTTGTTCCAGGTTAAAGCTGTAAAAAACATTTATTATTTATAAACATGAAATAAAACTCAGGTAATAAAATCTATCTGTACAGTTTGACTGTATTTAAATGTGCATCATGTTTTTATGTTTAATATCATTAATCGAACATTAAATGCTGCACGATGCAAACAGAGTGTCACGTTTGTGTTTGCAGCAGCTCTTTATTCTCTGCTCATTAACAGAACGCTGGTCCGACTGTCGGGACGATGATGGAGCCTCTCGGCTCCTCCCGGCTGCTGTGATGGAGGCGGCGGAGGAGCCGGAGCTGCACAGCTGAGCGGCGGCGTGGAGACATGTTTACTGTGACGGTGCTTTAATAAAGAAAGCAGACACTGTGAAATAGCAGAGTTATTGTTCCACACACAGCCTCCCGCTCTCACTCTGCAGCTGCAACAATCCCACAACTCAAATTGCTCCAACAGAAATGTTTGTTCTCTCCTAACAAGATTGTGAATTATTAATAGGATCTAAAGCCGATTCTATAACCCGATTGTTGAGGTGGGATTCTTGGCGAGCGATGCTGCACCACACCATTTACTGTGATGTATGTGTCTGCACATCTTTATATCCAATTTAATGTGATTCAGATAGATTTCAGAGGGACATCATAAAAGGCATTGGACTGACCCCGGCCCGCGCTCCGTACCACCGGCCCGTATGGCCCAATACGCTGATTCGATTTGCTCAATTTTACTCTTACCCTCCACTGATCTATACAAATGCAATGCAGGTACACTAAGTAAATATGAATACATTTCCAAATTGAATCCCAGTGAATGTAGTCCACAGAGGACATCATTTTAAATGACGCTGTGCTGGGAACCGGGCTCGGACCACTCACTGGGCTAAATGACTGAGGCTCTCTCTCAGCCTGGCCATTAGCTGCAGGCTAATGCCTTTAAAAACATTGTTCTGCCATCTGTTCTGTGCTGCTGCTGTAATGTATGTGATGCTGAAGAGGTCCGATACAGCTCAGAGACACGCGGATCAATACCGGCGGGGGGAGGACCGACCGCACGGTCCACATACAGAGACCAGCAGCATCACATTCAGCAAACAGCCTCCATGTTTAAATAGTCCTCAGCAGCACTGCAGTGTAACTGAGTACATGTACTCAAATAATTCACATTCTACTTTCTGCTTCTTCTCAATTTATAATGTAAAGAAAGATACGTGCCACAGTTTAAATGTAAATCACAGTATTTTACAGTAGAATACTGTCAGTTACTGGCAGTAATAGAGTACAGTAGAGTCTAATAGAGTATTAAGTATTTAGCTACATGTAATACTCGGGGTTCAGCATCAGACAGTAATTCAGAGGTTAACGCTGAAACACAGTATGTTGCTGTATATAACTGTAATTTAATGTACATTTCTAGTAATCACAGAACATTAGTTTGGTATCATTTTGTAATTTTACAGTGTAATCCTGTAATTTCACGTCATGTTGTGTCGACAGTGGACGTCATGTGAATCTGCAGCAGTCGTTTATTATGAACTTTATTTAACTGACAGATGTTGTTACTGTACAGGTTTAAATAAATTCAAGCTTTGTGAAAAAATAACAGAATTAGTGAGTATTTACACTTTAGTTGATTTTACTCAGTTTGCATGTTTTCTTAAAATCTACAGGAAATGTCAGAAACACAGTTTAAATATGAAATGACAATATTTCCAGTTAAGTTACTGTAATTTACTGAGTCACAGTAATAAAACAGTGAAGATGGTGAGTCACATGTAAATACTGATTTAAAGATTAAAGCTGTAAGAACACAGACGTGACGCACCGACAGTGTTCAACAGCAAACACCTGATCAGAGTCAGCTGCCAACAAACCAATGAAACAGATGTGATGTACCAGACCTGGTGTCACATCTGGACCTGGTGTCACATCTGGACCTGGTGTCACATCTGGACCCGGTGTCACTTCTGGACCAGGAGTCACATCTGGACCTGGTGTCACATCTGGACATGGTGTCACATCTGGACCAGGAGTCACATCTGGACCTGGTGTCACATCTGGACCCAGTGTCACATCTGGACCCGGTGTCACATCTGGACCCGGTGTCACATCTGGACCAGGAGTCACATCTGGACCTGGAGTCACATCTGGACCTGGTGTCACATCTGGACCTAGAATCACATCTGGACCTGGTGTCACATCTGGACCAGGAGTCACATCTGGACCAGGAGTCACATTTGGACCTGGTGTCACATCTGGACCTAGAATCACATCTGGACCTGGTGTCACATCTGGACCAGGAGTCACATCTGGACCTGGAGTCACATCTGGACCTGGTGTCACATCTGGACCTGGAGTCACATCTGGACCTGGTGTCACATCTGGACCTAGAATCACATCTGGACATGGTGTCACATCTGGACCTGGTGTCACATCTGGACCTAGAATCACATCTGGACCTGGTGTCACATCTGGACCTGGTGTCACATCTGGACCTGGTGTCACATCTGGACCTGTGACTCCTGGTCCAGATGTGACTCTGGGAAATATGAGACGACAGATTTCAGAGCACTCATTAGCATCATTAGCATCCACTGATGGAAGCAGCTGTCTCTGGTCAGAATAGATGTTTTTGATTGAGTCTGACATCGTTCCTGATTGATCTGTGCTTGAATTCCACTTTATTTCCACTTTACACAATAATCATGTTGTCATGCAGCGATTGGATGTGCAGAGAGCGCCGCTGACCTCCTCATCCAATCCCCTCTCACCTCTCTCCCCTCTGTTTGTTATGAGAGGAATCATTTCTGTTGCCGCCCTCCATCCATCCCACAGCTCATGGTGTTTCACTCGGGGAGAAGGTGGAGTCACATGAAAAATGTCCTGCAGCGAGGTACATGAAGGTGTGAAATTGCAGACTCCTCTTTGCCCTCGGCCCTGTGCCTCAGAAGGTATTTCTTCTTTTATTGACAGAGCGGCTGAATCTCAGGCTGATGGCTGCTGCTGCTGCTGCACCACGTCCTCCTCCAGCCCTGATTGCTTTTGTTTCCAGGTCACCTCCTATCTATTGCTGCAACTTTTCCAATTTCTCAGGGCTCGTTGTATGAAGACAGAAAGCTGCGGCTCTCTGGGAAATGTACATAAAGCTGCGAACAAAAGAAACACGTGGAGAACTTCTCAGCGTCACGCTCACAGATCCTGATGCAACTTCATCAAATGAATAATCAAATAAACGTCTCGCTTCATTAATATGAAATTATCTTAGCATGAAGATTAATTGCGTTAAACTTATGAGAGTGTGTTTGAGTATGGATCTGTGCGGGGAAATGATGGATGATGAGCGAGGCGTGATGAATGGAGAAAGCAGCGGAACTAAATTGAAAGTGTAC
>NC_051050.1:26319279-26326779 GCF_904848185.1 Acanthopagrus latus | reverse complement strand
TCATCCGGCTCACATCATTTAACACGAGAGCTGCTCTCAGCGGACACATCCATTATTTATCCTGCGAATCATCTCAGTGATTGAAAGAATCAGAGGAAACCTGCAGCGCCGCGGGTCAGAGCCGGTCCGCTTCACTCCAGCAGTGATGAGCTTTATATAACAAACATATAGAAATATAGATACAGACAGAAATGCTTTATAGCTGATTACTGAACAACCTGACCTGTTTACATGTGGCGGACCCTGCCACCTCTCTACCTCCACACAGTGTTTATTCTAGCGGTTTATTCACTGATGGACACAGTTTGTGTTATTACCTCGTTAATATTGTGAATATTAAGACTCTCAGATTGAATCTCTTGCACTAAACTACAGACTGCTCCTTTAATGTTTACTAATGTTCAGCATCTGTCAATCAGAACCAACGACGGGTTTCATCTTATTAATCATCTCAGCAGCTTGTTCGTCCTGTTTGTGTGGTGATGATGATGATGATGATGATGATGATGTGTTCTGACCCGAAACAGACGTCAAGTTACAACCGATGACCAGCAGTGACATCACACACACACACACACACACACACACACACACACACACACACACACACACACACACACACACACACAGGCCCATATAGGCTGACAGGAAGTGGTCATAAATAACGGGAGCGGCTCGGCCTTTACTTCCCTCGTGCGACACCTCAGACATTGAACATGACATAATACGCTGTAATAAAACCACCTTCACTTCATAAATTTGCATGATTTATACGCAGCGTATGGAAAATGAATCCTGCATCATAAATATGCAAAAACATGAAAGTATTGCAGCTGCGAGGTTTTAATTTATTCTCATGTGATGCTGGGACTTAATCACTAATTGGTTTCTTGTTTCTCTCTCAGCTCTCGCTCGTTAACGTCTTAATGAACTGAGCGTTTTACCTTTTCGCTCTGGTTCTGCTCACAGACAGGATGAAGGTGTTCCTCCTGCGGGCCCCGTGTTCAAACAGGAGGCGCATCGCCGCCGCTCGCCTGTAAATCTTCACTTCCTGTTAAACGAGGATCTAACAGCCTCTCACATCATCATTCCACCCGGCCTCCTCTTCGTCCTCGCACACCTTCCCAGCATTGTACAAACAGATACCTGTCACGTTTGAAGAATAGGACGGCGCCGTAACAAATGCCTCATTCTCTGCGGATTATTTACTTTTAATGGGCGGTGGGATGAGAAAAGCACTTAATATGTGCTCACACGAGGCGTGATGTATGGGGTCATGGCGGCGCCGTGGCACCGCCCCGGCTGCTCGTTTCAAATAAATCTGTGTGCAGCTGCAGCTCCGCTCGCAGCTTTACTACAGAACACGCCGCGGCAGCAATGTGCTCTATTAGAGAGCTGATGTCCCCGAGGACTTTACTGTTTAGCTTCGTTTATCATTCAGAGGTCTGGAGAGCAGCGGCGAGGGTTCAGTTAGAGGAGGCGCAGACTGAAGGAAAGAATTCCTTCCTGCATATCAGCCCAGAAAGTAACCGGCCAGGGTGGATCCAAGGTCGACAGGAAGGTCAAGGTCCTTCTGTTGTCTCCTGAAACAGGAAGTGAAGGAAAAACAGGCATTTAATGGTGACAGCAGCTCTGTGAGGCTAAATGCTAACTGCTAACAGTTGCTAGCTGAATGTGTTGATGACAGACAACAGATGCATGTCGAGTCCGAACGCCGCGAGGTCATCAAACACATCATGACGTGGGACAGAGAACTGTCTTCATGACAGGAAGCTCAGATGTCCGTCTCTGTTCTGACACCTCGCCTCGCTCCACCGGCTGAACCGCCCCAGGTAACAGATCAGTAACACATCGATCGGTAACACATCGATCGGTAACACATCGATCGGTAACACATCGATCGGTAACACATCAGTCTGTGGAGGTGTTGGTGCCACAGTGAGTGGAAAACATCTGAAACGCCAGAAATAAAGTTACAAACTTTGAAAAATAAAAAAAAGACAAAAGTTGTAAATTAATGAAGCATGATTTTATTGTAGTATAAAAAAATCTAATTTTTTCAAGAAAAAAGTTTAAATAAAGTAAAATAAATAAGTCATGAATTTACAACAACATTTCAAAATATGATCATTTAGTTGTAATTTAATGTTGTTTTACCATAAAATTACAACTTAAATCCTGTAAACCTGCGAATACCTTTATTCTGATGATATTAGAACTATATTATATACCTGAACAACAGGTGGAGGCAGCTGACGTAGCTCATCATGACGAGCGTACGAATGTATTGATTAGCTCGTCATGTCGTCCCTCTTCGTCTCTCCTTGTCTCTCTTCGTCGCTTCTCCTCCTCATCCCTCCTGGTCTTCGTCCCTCCTGGTCTTCGTCCCTCCTGGTCTTCGTCCCTCCTGGTCTTCATCCCTCCTCGTCTTCGTCCCTCCTCGTCCTCGGTGAATCACGGCTCTGACAGCCTGCTGGATGAAAGATGGCGCCTCTCTTGGCGCAGCTCTTCCTGACAAGACGTATATGGACGAGGCCACCAGGATTTAAATGGCGCCATTTATTTGCCATTTGGTGTTATTAATATTCATGATCAATCATCAGCAATGAGGCAGCGAAGAGCCACTATGTTTTATGTTTTATGATGGTTATTAATGACGACCTGATCGTTACTTCTCCCACTCACACAGCTCTGAACTCTTAATGATCAAAAGTATTAATTCCCACAGTTTTCCATTATTAATATCCTGGATGGAGATAAAAAGTAATATTAATGTAAGGCCAACATAAAGACAGAGTCATTATTTAAGTCCTGTCATCGTTTGTCTTATTTAAGCAGTGCGGTGATAAGGTTTTATTTTAATTTAAATACAGACATTAATTTCTGTAATGCTGAGTAATCAAAGCAATATTTAGCAGTTTAACGGAGAAGCTTGTTAGATGCATCATAAATCTTTTCAGGGATTCCCGGTTATGGATCATATTATCTGTCGTCATGGCGACAGAGAGCAGCTGATTTACACATCAAGCGTTTCAGTTGATCTGCCGTCCCTTAACAAACATGTGAAACATCGTTTATTTAACACTTCATGAACATTAAAATCATCTTCAGAGAAAGTTTAATCCTGAGTTTAATTTTCTCCACATCGATAATATCGTAAATATTAAGAATCTGAGTTTGACTTTCTTCTACAAACTGCACACTGCTCCTTTAACGACAGCCGTCATGCAGACACTCATCAGCTCGAGCTATGAACAAGTAAGAACTTTATCATTCAAAGGTATGTATTTAACAACATATTTAACATGATGTATTTAACAACATATTTAACATGATGTATTTAACGTGGTAAACAAATCGTCTCCAGCTTGTGTGGAACACAAACATGATCTCAGACGCCGACAGATTTTTTCTATGGATCGTAAATTGTTTCATTTGAAGGATGTTTGTAAAATAACACAAACTGAGTCCATCAGTGAATAAGCCAGCTGTTCTCAGAGGAACAAAGATCCAGAACACTGTGTGAACGTAGACAGGTGGCAGGGTCCGCCACATGTAAACACAGTAGAACTGCTTTAAGGTCAGTTTATTTATTCAGTCATGAAAACAAAGAGTTTGATTAACATTCACGTTTCTTCACCTGAACTAAAGACTGCTGCTTTAATAAATGCTTCATGAGGTTCATTAAACTTGACTTAATGATTTTACTGTCAACAAATGTTGAAATTGTTTATAAAAGATGAATTCAGTTTATTTACTGGTGAAGTTGTGACGGATGTTAATAACTGAGGTTCTTTAAATCTTTAAACACCACTGAGACACAGTAACAGTCGGTAGTCACATTAATATATTAATACATGTTTATAAAGTTAATTATTGGCTGTTACCACGGAAACAACATTAACTGACCCACTGTAAATAAAATGTGTTAACATGGTGAAGTGACACGAGCAGGTGAGATGATACCTGAGGCTCTGCGGCTGTGATCACATGAAAACAGGGTTTCACAGCAGGTGTGTGTGTGTGTGTGTGTGTGTGTGTGTGTGTGTACTCGGAGGCCAGCTGCCTTCTGATGGTCCCTTTAATAACCTGATATGGAGGCAGCAGGTCCGAGCCCGGCTGATTGATGGTCTCTGTGATGAGACGTCGCAGCAGCAGCGTCGAGCCACCAAACAACTAAACATACAAATTATTAAAAAAGGCGGGGTCGGCCTCTGGACCCCGGAGGAGAGACACTCACCTTTAGTTAAGATGATTTCATTCTCCGGCTGCAATTTATAGTCTATTGACTGGAGAAACTGTCTTTTCACATCTGCGGAAATTGTCTTACATTGCAGATGAGATCTGCCGCTTGACTCCGGATCTGCAGGCCAGCGCCACAGCAAATATCACATTAGCTGCTCGGAGCCGCACAGATGATATCAGACAGTGTTTCAGCTCCAGACAAACACAAGCACATATCATCCCATCTCACACACACACACACACACGCACGCACGCACGCACACTCTCTCTCTCACACACACACACACACACTCTCTCACACACGCACACACACACGCACACACACCTCTGGACCTCCCTGGAACCAGTGCGTCCCGTATGTAGAGTGTGCTGTGTACGGTGTGTGTGTTGTGTACGGTGTGTGTGTTGTGTACGGTGTGTGTGTTGTGTACGTGTGTGTGTTGTGTACGTGTGTGTGTTGTGTACGGTGTGTTAGGGTGTTGTGTTAGGTGCCCGAGCCGCCACTCAGCCGGTCTCACCCCAAAGTGAATCCAGCAGCATTGCTGGTCCAACGTTTCTCAGTCTGACGCTGTCGTTTGTCCTCTCGTGTCGCTGGTTGAAGCGTCCTCTGCTGCGGCAGTATGAAGGGTGAGGACAGTCAGCACCGGCGGGTTCGGGTCAAAGACTGGACTTCATCCTCTGAGCAGGATTCACGTCTGATCTGTTTTAAAGTCACATCAACGAGTTACAAGGTGAAATATGTCAGACCGGTAAAAGATTTTCTAAATGTATGAACGAACATGAAGAAACAGTTCTGACCCGAGGAAGTCCGGTTGTGTCTACTGGAGTTAGCCTGCTCGCCTGCTCACCTGGTCCACAACTCCTGTACCAGCGGTCCAAACACCAACACTACCCTGGACCCAGAACTCCTGGACTGGACCACTAGCTGCACATCTACTGCGCTAACTAGCTAACAATGGCTACAGTTAGCATTTACTGTGGTGATGTGCTGCCCTCTGCTGGTCCTCACAGAGACACTTCCTCACAGGGACACTTCCTCACAGGGACACATCCTCACAGGGACACATCCTCACAGAGACACTTCCTTCCTCACAGGGACACTCCCTCACAGGGACACGTCCTCACAGAGACACTTCCTTCCTCACAGGGACACGTCCTCACAGAGACACTTCCTCACAGGGACACTTCCTCACAGGGACACTTCCTCACAGGGACACTTCCTCACAGAGACACTTCCTTCCTCACAGGGAAACTTCCTCACAGAGACACTTCCTAACAGAGACACTTCCTCACAGGGACACTTCCTCACAGAGACACTTCCTAACAGGGACACGTCCTCACAGGGACACCTCCTCACAGGAACACTTCCTCACAGAGACACTTCCTCACAGAGACACTTCCTTCCTCACAGGGACACTTCCTCACAGGAACACTTTCTCACAGGGACACATCCTCACAGAGACACTTCCTTCCTCACAGGAACACTTTCTCACAGGGACACTTCCTCACAGAGACACTTCCTCACAGAGACACTTCCTAACAGGGACACGTCCTCACAGGGACACTTCCTCACAGGAACACTTTCTCACAGGGACAGTTCCTCACAGAGACACTTCCTCACAGAGACACTTCCTAACAGGGACACGTCCTCACAGGGACACTTCCTCACAGGAACACTTTCTCACAGGGACACTTCCTCACAGAGACACTTCCTTCCTCATAGGGATACTTCCTCACAGGGACACTTCCTAACAGAGACACTTCCTCCCGCACAGGGACACTTCCTCACAGAGACACTTCCTTCCTCACAGGGACACTTCCTCACAGAGACACTTCCCTCCTCACAGGGACACTTCCTCACAGAGACACTTCCTTCCTCAAAGGGACACTTCCTCACAGAGACACTTCCTCACAGAGACACTTCCTCACAGGGACACTTCTGCACAGAGACACTTCCTTCCTCACAGGGACACTTCCTCACAGGGACACTTCCTGAGACACTTCCTCCTCCCTGATGGGGAGGACATGCGTGTCTCTGCGTGCCGCTGACACTGGGCAGGTGTTTCTCATTACCTGGCTCTCCGGGATGTTTTGACAGTGGGATCCTGGTGTTGCCACTCAGGTTCATCATGTCAGCAGCGTGTGAGCCTCGCAGACACACGTTTGGATTAAACAGTCAGAGTCATTACAGCCAGCGTTATTGACCTTTTAAGATACAACTTTAATAGCTTTTCTGCGGCCTCTCTGTCGGCCGGCTGAGCAGCACCGGGCCGCCGGCTGATGAAGTCCCCCTCAGGGTTTGACTGGAATTGGAATCAAATACTTTAGATCCTTCCTCCTCGCAGGTAATGCTGCCGGCTTTGTGGCAGAGAAAGGAGAAATTAAAGGAAAAGCACACAGTGAGAATGAGGAGCAGGCGATCAGGATTACCACACAGGACGCTGAGAGGCCCACCGAGCCCGCCGAGCCCGACACTGAGACTGATGCATCATGTTTACTGTGACGAGCAGACGGACGGCACGGCAGGAGGGACAAGATTCAATAAATAACATTAAGAAGACAGAGAGTTGAAATGAAGCCGCTGGTGACGCAGACACTCGCTGCATTTGTTCCCTCCTGTTCTTCACTCTGAGAAAATACAACCTGACAGATGGAAATATGAGAGCAAATATTTAGATTAAACATTATTTCTGTCTTTGGATTCATCGCTTGTCTTGAATGTTTTACGCCTCAGTGAGTCGTGAATATTTAAAATCAAAGTATTAACAGGTGAAACTGGTTCTGTTGACCTGACTCTGAGGAACGTTCTGCCTCAAGAACTCATTTATTTTATTTTCCTCGGATTTCATTTTTCTCAGAGCACAAAAATTAGGAATGTAAAAAATAAACATTGTGAATTATTTACTCATCACTTGTTACTGAGCCGCAGAAAACCTGATCAATTAAACCTGATCAGAACTGATTTATTTATTGAATTAAATCCATCACAGGAGATCAGAATAAAGAAATTATAATAATATCAAACTGAACTAATAAAACTATGAAATGATAGTGAATGATAGTGATACTGAATTCTACCAGTTTGAATTTAAATTGTAAATAATAAAACTAGAATATGATTTTTTAAATATTTATGATTTAACAACAACGAACTGAACAGATTCTATTTTTATTCACCTGTTTTAAATTGATGTGCGTGTGTGTGTGTCCAGGTGTGTGTGTGTGTGTGTGTGTGTGTGTGTGTGTGTGTGTGTG
>NC_051050.1:26276779-26314279 GCF_904848185.1 Acanthopagrus latus | reverse complement strand
TGTTAGCATTTAGCAGTTAGCATTTAGCTGTTAGTATCTCGCTGTTAGCATAATGCAGACTCCAGTTTAATATTCAGCATACAGAGATGTGGTGGTACCAGCAGGAAGAAACCAGAACCAGATCCAAACCACATACAGATTAAAAACATAGATTTTGATTGAGAATCTCAGATCTCACAAACCGTCTTCTGAGTCTGTGTCCGACAGTCGGTTCTGTTCAGTTGAAGGGATCAGAACTTTCCCCACCTGTCTTCAGCCTTCAGGGGAGGCCGTCCTCACGCTCTGATTGGCTGCTGAAGAGCGTGAGGTCGCCTCATAGAGGTTCTGAACCATGAGACCGGGACAGAGAGCTGAAGTTCTGGAGCCTGTAAACAGACAGAAACCCATTTAGGTCTTTACAACAGTATTTATAAAGTTCTGGTTCTCACGAAGTCTGTGCATGAAACACAGAAATGTTAAGAGAAATGAATCATCAGACCCAGAAAACAACCTGGAAATGTTTAATAGACACCTGAAGTCACAGACATGTGACATGTGTCAACATGTCACAGATTATTTTCTGCAATAATCCACAGGACGGGTCTGGTCCTGGTCCGATCAGATGCTGGTACATCCTCCAGTGACCTTGAGCAGCGGAGACAGTCTAGTTTGAAATGGACCTGGAGGAAGTTTGGTATCAAAGGTTGGCAGATATGATCCTCATTATCTCGCACAGCCGGATTCATCTGGTCCGGTTCTGCTAATGTATTGAAATAATATGCAACATGCTTCAGTAATAGATGAGCCCGATCACAGCCGGGCCCATCACAGCCGGGCTGTGATTGATTATCTGATGACACTTTCTGCTGGTTTTTAACTTCCCCTGTGTGTGTGTGTGTGTGTGTGTGTGTGTGTGTGTGTGTGTGTGTGTGTGTGTGTTCTCCTGGGTATTGGACACAGAACACAGTAATGGGTTCATGGGGTCACGTGTGATGAATATTTAAGATGTATCTAACATGGTTCTGAAGGACACCGACTACATTATTAGCTTAGCATCAGTCGGCGCCGTGACGACGAGTCTATAAACAAACATGTTTGTCAGGACGAGTTTGAAATGATTGTTTCTCCTGTTGACTGTAAATCACTCGCAGGAAATATCATGAATAAAACATTAAACCGGTTCACGTGATGAACAGAACCTGAACTGTGTGATGGACGGTCCGAACCCAACAGAAGAACCCGAACAAAACATGATGAGGTTGTTTCCATCGAGCTTCTTCATTTAACAGTCATTATTATCCACAGTGAAACTTTATGGATCTAATCATTAAATGAGTTTGTGGGAACAGAACACAGTCAGAACATCTACGTGATGTTAGAACGGGCCCGTTCACGGCAGAAATCCATTTCAGGACGCAACAAAGGAAAAAGAGGACGCAGGTCAGCATGTGGAGGGTCAGAACAAGAAACACTGACGATCGGACCGACGAGCAGACGGGTCATGTTGTTGTCTCTTCTTGTTCTGTTTGTGACACACTGGGTCGAGCAGATGAAGGTCCAGTAGCAGCTGAAACGGTGCCTGGTAGGGGTCAGATGGAACAGCTCCAGTCTGGGTCTATTGGACCACATCTGTGCCAGTCTGGTTCTGCTGGACCACGTCTGTTCCAGTCCGGTTCTGTTGGAGCACGTCTGTTCCAGTCCGGGTCTTTTAAACATTTTTAAGAACACGTTGAACACGTCAGTTGTTTCAGCTGGTTGGCAGCCATGTTTGTTCTGGTACAAGAACACGTGCCGGTCCTAGTTCTCACTGGGTCTGTGTGATCGTCTGGTACCGAGCCGTGATTCTGCCGGTTCTGAAACATTAAAACGTCTTCTCGTAGTTTTCAGTGTAATGAAGAGGGCTGCGGGACGACAACAGCCAATCAGGAGCCGGCGTCCAGAGTCGTCCGGCTGCCCTGACCTCCAACATTCCCAGAAAGAGGCTGTGTGTCCTGGACTAATCCCGCCTATCTGCCGGCTGCTGGAGGTCAGCCTGAGAGAAAGCATTAAGCAAACAGCTAATGGAATTAAGGCTATAATAATATCGGATATAGTGAGACAATTCTATTAACAAGATATAAATCATGTTGAGTGTGAGGTAAGTGTTTTTTAATTGATTGATGGAAACAGCGATCCATAGGTTTCTGGAGACTAACAGCCATTTACTGTCTGCTGCCCAGTAAAAGAGGCAAAAAGGGAGCGATAAGAAAATTACAGCGGCTGAAGAATAAATTATTCAGAGAAGATAATCGTTCTGTGGAGACGTTACTAATGTGAAGAAGCTTTTAATCTCCTGCTGCAGGACGCACAGATTAAACCTGCACGCTGCTATTACCCACACTGAGGGCCACCGCACTGCATCCTGGGTAACACTCACACATTGGACATGTGGCGCACACACACACACATACACACACACACACACACACACACTGTACTTGCACCAACACAAAGCACAGAGGATGTTAGACTCAGATATAAAGAACCAGAACCTCCAAAGAACCAGAACCTGCCACAGATCGGGGGATCAGGTTCTGTGACATCATGTTGACGCTGCGTAGCTGCAGTCATGACATCATCCAGACAGTCAGAACCTCCAGATGTGGGCCGGGCCCTGTCTGAAGAACCAGGCGCGCTGAAATCACTTTTAAAACACACTAATATAAAGAGTGAGATGGTGTTATCGATCCACATCTGATTTATCTGACTTGTTTATCATCTTGTTGCATGTAAATCACTTTGTAACTCTTTTCAAACATAAAGTTATTATAAGTATTATGGTTATAATAATGATATTAATTATTATTATTGTTGCTATAATAATAATAATAATGATAATAATAATAATAATAATGATAATAATAATAATGTGATTATGGTTATATTTATTAGAATAATGATGATGATGATGATGATGAAAATAATACAATAATAATACTAATAATAACAACAACAATAATAATAATAATAATAATAATAAAAATGATAATAATAATGTGATTATGTTATATTAATTAGAATAATGATGATGAAAATAATAATAATAATAATAATAATAATAATAATACTTGTTATTGTTATTATTATTATTATTATTATTAGTAGTAGTATCATTATTATTATAATTATTATTAGTAGTATTATTATTATTCTAAAATCATTATAAATTAAAACATTTGTCGACATAATCAGGATGAATACAAACAAGTTAGACTGAAATATTTTTATTATTATTATAATTTCTTGACTCTGTCTGTACTGATGGACTGACAGGTGCTGGTACTGCAGATTCGACCGGGCTGGGACTCGACCCGGCTGGGACTCGACCCCATGTGGAGGACGAAGCCTCTGAACATGTGATGCCTGATCTAACTGAGCTGAACAGTGTCCAGACTGGAAACATTTTAATTATTTTAAACAATATTTATACGTAGTTCTTTAGACAAACATCGTGTGTTGTGTGTTCCTGAACGTGTCGCGTTGATGCTGCAGGACGTCTCTGAACGTCTTCATGTTGCAGCTTTACGTTGTTCAGGTTGAGCTCTGTGTCGTCGCCAGTGTTGTAGAGACACAAGATTGGCGACGAGGATGGGATGACACGAGAATCAGTGAGGGGACAGAAGAAGACACACACACACACACACACACACACACACACACACACACACACACACACCACTGACACTCAGTCAACAAACCAAGAATGAGGCTGACACACAGATAAAAGCATTCAGGCCACAAAGGGTGAAGCGAACACCCAGTAGACTGTCTGACTCTGTTCTCAAGTGATTTAAAGAAAACAAAAAATAGAATTTTCACATTGTTCATGAGTGAAACATGTGTGTACAGAGTGTGTTTTAATCTCAATAATCAATAATCCACTGATTCATCATGAGGGTGTTTCTGTTTGGTTCAGCAGATAAAAGTTCTGGTTCTGAACCTCGGTCCTGAAACACGTGTCCAGCTGTAGCTCCCCGCTGCTCGCCGCTGCTCGCCGTGTCTGCAGATTAGTGGCTGATAAAATCAGAAACAAGCTGAGAGGAACAAGCTGAGCAGGAGGTGAGCAGGAGGTGAGCAGGAGGTGAGCAGGAGCAGGAGGTGAGCAGGAGGTGAGCAGGAGGTGAGCAGGAGCAGGAGGTGAGCAGGAGGTGAGCAGGAGCAGGAGGTGAGCAGGAGCAGCAGGAGCAGCAGGTGAGCAGGAGCAGGAGGTGAGCAGGAGCAGGAGGTGAGCAGGAGGTGAGCAGGAGCAGGAGGTGAACAGGAGCAGGAGGTGAACAGGAGCAGCAGGTGAGCAGGAGGTGAGCAGGAGCAGGAGGTGAGCAGGAGCAGCAGGAGCAGCAGGTGAGCAGGAGCAGGAGGTGAGCAGGAGCAGCAGGTGAACAGGAGCAGGAGGTGAACAGGAGCAGGAGGTGAGCAGGAGGTGAGCAGGAGGTGAGCAGGAGGTGAACAGGAGCAGGAGGTGAGCAGGAGGTGAACAGGAGCAGGAGGTGAACAGGAGCAGGAGGTGAACAGGAGCAGGAGGTGAGCAGGAGCAGGAGGTGAACAGGAGCAGGAGGTGAGCAGGAGGTGAGCAGGAGCAGGAGGTGAACAGGAGCAGGAGGTGAACAGGAGCAGCAGGTGAGCAGGAGGTGAGCAGAGCAGGAGGTGAGCAGGAGCAGGCAGGAGGCTAGCAGGGTGAGCAGGAGCAGGAGGTGAGCAGGAGCAGACAGGTGAACAGGAGCAGGAGGTGAACAGGAGCAGGAGGTGAGCAGGAGGTGAGCAGGAGGTGAGCAGGAGGTGAGCAGGAGCAGGAGGTGAACAGGAGCAGGAGGTGAGCAGGAGGTGAGCAGGAGCAGGAGGTGAGCAGGAGGTGAGCAGGAGCAGGAGGTGAACAGGAGCAGGAGGTGAGCAGGAGGTGAGCAGGAGGTGAGCAGGAGCAGGAGGTGAACAGGAGCAGGAGGTGAGCAGGAGGTGAGCAGGAGGTGAGCAGGAGGTGAGCAGGAGCAGGAGGTGAACAGGAGCAGGAGGTGAGCAGGAGGTGAGCAGGAGGTGAGCAGGAGCAGGAGGTGAACAGGAGCAGGAGGTGAGCAGGAGGTGAGCAGGAGCAGGAGGTGAGCAGGAGCGAGGTGGCGAGCTGTTATCGCCCCTCATGTTTATTACAGCGGGCTGTTGTTGGGCTCGCCCGGCGCTGACAGTGATGGACAGCTCCTATTAAGAGGCGCTCTCCGGCAGCTGGCAGGAGCAGATACATTAAATAAAACTGTTATTGCTTTTCATTGGCTTGCACATAAAATATGACCACTAAATAGTTGTTGCCATCAGATGCAGTTTGATACAAGATTTTAATTTGAGAGACTGTTTCATAACACGCTGGGACGACACAGCTTTGTGTGAGGGCAGTAATGATGGTGGACATGTCGGGTTCTGATGGGCCGGCTCCTCTTATACATGTCTCTGCTTGTCAGGATGTTATCAGACCTGCTCCTCCTCCTCCTCCTCCCTCGGCTCCTCTCACTCACTGTCTGCTTATTGCTGCACGTCTCAGTGTGGCCCTCATGCAGCTCTACAGCTGTCTGAAGGAGCAGGAGGAGGACGATGAGGAGGAAGAGGAGGAGCAGGAGGAGGACGATGAGGAGGAAGAGGAGGAGCAGGAGGAGGCCGTTGACACCGACAGTCACAGCCGACACACGTCACGACACAGTCGGGTCACTGCAGTGAATCAGTTACCACACAAAGTAAATGTTGTAAAAATTTGTCACCATGTTTCTTCTCATTATTTCCTGCGTCTGTTGGTGCAGACAGAAGCAGCAGCACACTGATCACACTGATCCTCCACCACGCAGTGTGTTAGCATGCTGAGCTGAGGCTAAGCTAATCATTTCTTCTGAAGGTTTCTGATAAAAACAAAGAAAGAAGAATAAATTGGACACATCACAGTTATTTATTCATGTCTGAACCAAATCAACATCGTCTCTGTCACACTGAGCAGGTCAGCGTTTGTCTGATTTTATTTATTTCACCTTTAATTTACAAAGACGTCCAACTGAGATCAAAATCTGACAGCTATTTATCCTGACGCGTTTCTCTGAATGCTTGTTTTGTTTCTGTAATATCTCCGCTTCATGTCTCCATGTGTTCACGTCCTGTGTGGAGCGCCGAGCATCAGATAAAGAGGCCTTACAAGATAAGACACTGAGTGAGTGTGTGTGTGTGCGTGTGTGTGTGTGAATGTGTGTGTGTGCTGCGATCACAACAATAGCAGGACAGCTGATATCTCTCCATCCAGCCTCTGAGTTACGACATGAAATGGGCCCTAAACACTCGTCTAATGATGATGTATTGGAAACAGGACCGTCCAATAACACTCGGCCCGGCCCGCGTCTCCGTGGTGACGGCGGGACATCTGCATGTTGGCTGGTGGCGAGGGTCCGTGTCACGTCCCCCGCTCTGTGTGCTGCATATTAAAAGCTTTATGGAAGCAATTAAATGTGTGCTTAATGGCCAGGAGTTGGCAGAATGATTGTACAATTGAATTAGCAGTTATGATGGCCCACATTGCAAGATGAAGTAAATGCAATTAGCCGCAGCGTCTCCCTCTCCTCCTGTCAGGTTTAGCAGCCTGATGTGACTTAATTAGCTCTTGTCACATACACTTTCCTCCTGATCTAATTCTCTGACAGCTCAAAGTGGAGCTGCAGCCGGGCCGGGCCAGGCCAGGCCGGACCGGACCTGGCCTCGCTGTCTGCCTCCACATCGACTTTCCTGGGCTCTTTTACTGCGTGATGCATCGGTGCTGACTCATCCCGATAATCAGAAGAATAACAGCGGCTCAGCGTTCAGACTGCTGGACCGGAGATCCACCTGTGACCGGGCTGCTTTAGAACTTCAGAACTTATCACAGGATACATTCTTCTGAAGCGTTCTTGATCAATAGGATCTGATTGATCATCTGTTTGTGAGTTCATTAAACAGTTATAATTCTAGTTCTTCTTCCTGTCATAATGAATAATATAATAATTATTTACATTTATTTTCCTTGTGTCATATTTCAAATATAACTTTTGATGGAACAGAAGTCAGAGATCAATAACTTCCTCCGTCACTTTAGATGTAACGATCAGAGAGATGATCCCGCTCTTGTCTGATCGTTAGAAATGTGAGAATCATGTTGATTATAATAAGAGAAGGTGAACATGAGGAGATGTTGCTCTGGTCTTTCTGCCAGGCTGCCCTCTGTGGAGCCAGGCTGCTCTCTGTGGAGCCAGGCTGCTCTCTGTGGAGCCAGGCTGCCCTCTGTGGAGCCAGGCTGCTCTCTGTGGAGCCAGGCTGCCCTCTGTGGAGCCAGGCTGCTCTCTGTGGAGCCAGGCTGCTCTCTGTGAAGCCAGGCTGCCCTCTGTGGAGCCAGGCTGCTCTCTGTGGAGCCAGGCTGCCCTCTGTGGAGCCAGGCTGCTCTCTGTGAAGCCAGGCTGCCCTCTGTGGAGCCAGGCTGCCCTCTGTGGAGCCAGGCTGCCCTCTGTGGAGCCAGGCTGCTCTCTGTGGAACCAGGCTGCCCTCTGTGGAACCAGGCTGCTCTCTGTGGAGCCAGGCTGCTCTCTGTGGAACCAGGCTGCTCTCTGTTCTGCCAGGCTGCCCTCTGTGAAGCCAGGCTGCCCTCTGTGGAGCCAGGCTGCTCTCTGTTCTGCCAGGCTGCCCTCTGTGGAGCCAGGCTGCTCTCTGTGGAACCAGGCTGCTCTCTGTGGAACCAGGCTGCTCTCTGTGGAACCAGGCTGCTCTCTGTGGAGCCAGGCTGCTCAGGCTGTGATGGAGGCTCTGATGGAGGCTGTGATGGAGGCTGTGACGGAGGCTGATGGAGGCTGATGGAGGCTGTGATGGAGGCTGTGACGGAGGCTCTGATGGAGGCTGACGGAGGCTGTGATGGAGGCTCTGATGGAGGCTGACGGAGGCTGTGACGGAGGCTGTGATGGAGGCTGACGGAGGCTGTGACGGAGGCTGTGATGGAGGCTGATGGAGGCTGATGGAGGCTGTGACGGAGGCTGTGATGGAGGCTGACGGAGGCTGTGACGGAGGCTGTGATGGAGGCTGATGGAGGCTGATGGAGGCTGTGACACAGGCTCTGATGGAGGCTGTGATGGAGGCTCTGATGGAGGCTGTGACACAGGCTCTGATGGAGGCTGACGGAGGCTCTGATGGAGGCTGACGGAGGCTCTGATGGAGGCTGTGATGGAGGCTCTGATGGAGGCTGTGATGGAGGCTGTGATGGAGGCTCTGATGGAGGCTGACGGAGGCTCTGATGGAGGCTGATGGAGGCTGTGATGGAGGCTGTGATGGAGGCTGACGGAGGCTCTGATGGAGGCTGACGGAGGCTCTGCAGTGTGAATGTGGTGTCCTTGCAGATTTAGTGGTCACTTCTCTCAACTTTGCCCATTAACCTGAGTGCAGCAGGCAGTTTGCCCCCGCGGGAACATTTATTACCCAGGACACTCTAATGGATCCCAGTTAAGGTGTGTTAACAATTTTTCTATTGATTAATTGGAAGAGAATCATAGCCAGACTAACTTAGCCCAGAAGATTTAGTGGCTTTTAAGGTAGTAGCGATGAATATAATGCTTTAGAAAGAGCTTCTGTACATTATATATATGACACCTGCTACATTAAGCTACATTAAGCTTTAATACGTCTTCATTACTGGCACTCTGCCCAACCCCTTCAAGGTTGAAATAGAGATCCACCTTTCATTATACCACCCATCATGGCTCTATGGAGAGAGATCAAATAATAATGGAATTGTTGAAACAGTTCTGCCTGAGTTGTTAATGTTAATCGATGTATTAAATATTAAAGATTTCCAGAGCGGGACTTTGAACCGCTGCCACGCTTCAGCCTGCTGCAGCTGGACAAACTCTCATCTCGTCTGTAATTAGGCAAAGTAGAGGATGATGACGACCCGCTGACCTCTGACCTGCCGACCCACAGAGCTGCTGCTGAAACAAGGAGAACTCAAAGACACAACCCGGCAGCTCATCCTGGACCCGGCCTGTGTACTGTCAGCTGGATGATTCTGGTGTCTCACATTAAACATCATTCTGTCCACAGCAGCAGAGTCTGGTGATGTCACTGCGGCCCGGTTTCCTCCTTGTGGACTCAGCGTAATTTTGCCTCTCTGGATGATGTCGTGACCCACTTCCTCCTCCTCTGATGGCCTGCATCCGGTCACTCCATCAGTTTGATCTCAGGATCATTTGTTTTTATTCATACTTTTTCATAAGCACTGAGCAGAGACTCTGGTTCTGGTTCCGGTTCTGGTTCTCTGTCTCCTCTCTGTAATGTCACGTTCATGAAGTTCAGTCCAGCTCCAGGGTATTAACAGAGCCACTCGTCATGCTTCTCGTCTGTTGTTGCTTCTGGTACTTTGACTTGAGTCACATGTCGGACCACCATCAGCTGATCGTATCTAAAGTTTGAGTGTTTCTGACATTTGTTCCTGTTTCTGTGTTCTGATCCATCTGTGATGTGACGGCATGTGGACCCTCAAACAGTCCAGAATCTCTCTTTACGGCTCTTTGGCAGGAGATCCGTCTGCAGGCCTTCGACAACACTCTGGATGAAAGAGCGGTTCTGGCTGCCGCACACGACGCAGCATAAATAAACGTCTCGCAGCGAGCTGACGTCAGAGCGGCGAGCGGCGGAGGCGTGTCGGCGCTCAGTGTGTGGAGAGAAAACAGCCTCCTCCACAGGACGCCCCCGCCGCCCACGCATCCACCGCAGACCTCTGCTGCTTTTTCCTTCTGAGCATCCAAAGACTTACACATGTTTTCTTTGCAAAGCTTTTGATGGCAGCAAGTGTCGCTGCTTCCAAAGTCAGCAGATGATTCTTTCATAATGTCTCACAGACACTTATAGATCCTTCCACACACAACCTCGCTTATCAATGATTAATATTCACGTGCATAAATCCACTCAGAACTGAGAGAAAGACTGCAGCACCTCTGAATCACGAGTCTTTAAGTTCACTTCACTGTCAAAGTAATCGATTACCTTCATGAGTACGCTGCAAACTCTCAGTTGTGACTCATTTTAAAAGGATCTTAATCACAAACACACAAACATCTCAACATGGATCAGAACCTTTTTTAAATCTGTCGTGACATCAGATTCTTTCTGAGCACATCGTCCTCAAACGTCCTGGAGATCCTGTTTGTGGCAGAACGTCATGGTTCACCTGTGTTCACCTGTGTTCACCTGTGCTCACCTGTGTTCACCTGTGCTCACCTGTGTTCACCTGTGCTCACCTGTGTTCACCTGTGCTCACCTGTGCTCACCTGTGCTCACCTGTGCTCACCTGTGCTCACCTGTGCTCACCTGTGCTCACCTGTGTTCACCTGTGTTCACCTGTGCTCACCTGTGTTTTTGTGCCAAGAAGCTGAAAGTGTTTGAACTTGTAAACCCAGCTGAGAATGTGACGATGCAGCGCAGCCGACAGCACGTCCACCTGAAGGAACACGAGGTTTGACTCCAAAAATGTCAACCTCGTCCTTTAAAGCAAAGCACTCTGGGTAATTAAGGCTGGTGGAGCCAGAGAGCAGTTTGTGGTTTATAGAGGTGAACACAGCAGAACCAGGACGCTGCAGCTGCGGACTCTGACGGCTTGAAGGAAATAGTGAAGGAGCAGCGTTTCGTCCATTTATTGTTTAATGCCACATTAGCAATCTGCAGCGTGTGGGAGCTGCTGCCAGTGCAGGCAGCGCCGGGCAGATGGGCCGCTCGCTAAGATAGATCCACTGCCACATAAATTCCCCGCTGCCATCAAAAGCCAGCGCAGAAACAGCACTAACAGCGTGTTATGGCGGGTCCGGACCCGCTGCCAACAGAAACAGTTCAGGCTTTTTCCCTGTTCAGACATTTGAGGGATAGATTCAGATGTTACCTCTCATTAGTATTACTGAAACCAACAGAAAGCACTTACTGCTCACTGAACACGTCGTTAGACTGCAGATGTGCCGCGTGTCCCTCTTTGTCCTGGACCAGAACAGAACCACAGGTTTAATCACAGCCGTTAATCAGCTGGACGTGCGGAGCAGCTGCTGCTCTTTAGTTTTACACCTGAAGTCGTTTGAACTGTGAATGTTTGACACACGTGTTGAGTCTGTTGCCGCCACTCTGCAGAACCCGACCCGGCAGCCTGCGGTGTGATGGTGCTGCCGGTTCTGTCCCGGCAGCCTGCGGTGTGATGGTGCTGCCGGTTCTGTCCCGGCAGCCTGCGGTGTGATGGTGCTGCCGGTTCTGTCCACAGGAAGATGACTGCAACATCTGATTGGCTGCACCCTGTTGATTAAAGAGTGATTGATCAGTCTGCTTTAATCTAAATCAGTTCATGTTTGAAGTCTGATATGAAACAGGCTGTCTGTGTGAAGACAAACTAGATCAGAACTTAGGTGATCAAAAAACCCAGTAAAAATAAAAGAAAGAAAGACAGAAAGTTACCAGAGTCATTGATCAGAGCTCTGAATGTGTCGACTGCTCGTGTGATTCATATGACAACAGTTAAAACATCCCGAGTGCCGTCGGATCAATCACTAACCGGCCTCAAGCGGTCCGGTACCGCCCGTTATCTGCTGACAGCCCGGCAGCAGGACAACAGTATCAGCGTGCAGCAGACATTTGTCGGAGCGGCGCTTCATTCTGTCGTCTCCGGCGCCACAATTGACTTGTCATGTATTTTCCAGCTAATTAGCTCCTTTAAATGGGAGGTGACGTGAGGCGGGCTTTGATAAGAACACAGCGCTAAATGGACCGTGTAATGCTGCCATTCATTCAGGGACAATGACCCCCTGTAGTGGTAATCAGGATTAATTAAAGACTGTTAAGGAAGAGTGATGGCGGGGCAGCGTGCATGCTGGGTAGATAGCAGCTCTGTCTTTAACCGCGCTGCGATTGGTCGGTTGTTGTGTGTCGAGGTTAACTGTCGGGGTGTGTGTGTGTGTGTGTGTGTGTGTGTGTGTGTGTGTTTGTTTCACACAGAGCAGCGACGACGGGTCAGAACCAACAAGTGTTCAGAACAGGCAACGCCCTGGAGACACTACGGAAGCCCAGTGGAGTCAAGAAGAGATGAAAACACTCACAGCAAAGACAGAGTTACATTTCCTGTGTTTTATCAATCATTTAATCATGAACTCTTCAAAGACCCGGGCAGAACCGAGTAGCGCCGGGCAGCACCGGGCAGAACCGGGAAGCACCGGGAAGAACTGAGCAGCACTGGGCAGCACCGGGCAGAACAGGGAAGCACCGGGCAGAACCAAGCAGCGCCGGGTAGCACCGGGCAGAACAGGGAAGCACCGGGCAGAACCGAGTAGCGCCGGGCAGCACCGGGCAGAACTGGGAAGCACCGGGCAGAACCGAGCAGCACTGGGCAGCACTGGGCAGCACCGAGCAGAACCGGGAAGCACCGGGCAGCACCGGGCAGCACCGGGCAGCACCGGGCAGCGCAGAGCAGCGCAGCGAGTGTTCATGGGTTTTTTTCCCTGAGGACATAAAGGTCGGCGGTTTAAAGGTGCGACACGTAGATTTCTAACAGCAGAGAAACATCTTCAGTAAATAATCAAACTGACCTTAATGAGCCATATTAGGCATTTATTAAAGGAGCAGTCTGTTGATTTATTCTGACCTTAAAGGAGTTATACTGTGTTTACACGTGGCGGACCCTGCCACCTCTCTGTACGTTCCTCTGAGAACAGCTGGTTTACTCACCTGTAAATGCTGTGATGACCACAGGGATGCTCACAGATTCTGGTATCAGATGGTATGTTCTGGGTCAGAACCTCAAAGAACAGAGGTACAAATATCAGAATAATGAGCCAGACAGTCACTGAGTGACACTTTAATCCGAGCAGCATCAGAGAAGTTCTCTGCAGACCCGACCTGACCCGACCAGACTCTGCTTATTATTATTATTATTATTATTATCATTATCATTATTATAATTATTGTTTAAGAACAGAGTCGCTGACAGAACTGTTCTGTCCTGGCACCGTCTTATTGCAGATTGTTCTGTTCAGGACTCATGAAGCTGGTTCTGACTCTACCTCATCGGAACACAGCAGAACATCAGTGTTGTTGGTTCTTTTGGCACCTTCAGTCTGGTTCTGTTCCGTCTTCCTGCCAACAGGAAGCAGGTCGTCGGTTCTGCCCGGTTGCTCAGTAACGGAAACATGCAGCGGTTTGTCTGGTTGTGTGTTTATGAATATAAATGATAAAATAAAATAAAGTCTAAATATAAAAGTGCAGCTCTTACTTCTCTTCTCTCGTCCTGCTTCACTGTCACGTGTTCACCGAGTTAAGAGGTCCACCAGCATGTGGTTCTGTGTTGGCCCGGTCCATTATCCCGGGCCTGTTGAATGATTGCTGGTGGCTCTGCTGGTGTTCTGCCATTAAAGTCCAGCTCCTCTTAGTGACTGGAGCTGCTGCTGACAGCGATCAGAACGGCTCTCCGGGGAGCTGCGAGCACAGAAAGGACTTGTCTGGGTTAATCGCGGGCCGGTGGCAGTGACAGGTAATGGGTCGGTGGGGGAGGTGAAGCCGGGCCTCCTCTCTCCTCCACGCTGTCGATCCGGGCTGGCGGCTTAATTCACTGACCATTAGCCTGCAGATTTGTTATTGCTCACTTTTAAAGGCAGTGACAGAAGCGTTCCAGCTGCTGGACGCCTGCTCCGCTGGGAATCACCGTGAAGGATCCGGCTTCTGTTCCAGGTTCTGTGAGCCTCGACCCGCTCCATCACCATTCATCACATCATCTTCACCTCTCCTTCGTCCCTGTTCGCCTGTCATGTGGGATCAGGAGGCTGGAAATTGGCTGAGGGGATTCCCGCTCATGGAGCTCCGGATCCGTCGATCACTTTTCTATTAGCAAATGAGCTGCAGGGCCGAGCTAGCTCCGGGTCAGAACCGGTTCAATCGCGGGCTGGAAGAGCTGAGGTAGGACGGAGGAGAGCTGAGCCAGCAGGAACCACGCGGCAATGAAATTAACTGAATATAATATAATTACCATCATGCCATTGATCAAATGGACCCTGTTTAAAGTCGGGCCACTGAGAGGCCACGAAGAGAGGAGGGAACAGAACCAGAACTCAGGGGGAGAGGAGGGCAGAACAGAACCAGAACTCAGCAGAGAGAGGAGGGAACAGAACCAGAACTCAGGAGGGAGAGGAGGGCAGAACAGAACCAGAACTCAGGAGGGAGAGGAGGGAACAGAACCAGAACTCAGGAGGGAGAGGAGGGAACAGAACCA
Organism: Acanthopagrus latus; assembly: GCF_904848185.1. NCBI lineage: Eukaryota > Metazoa > Chordata > Actinopteri > Spariformes > Sparidae > Acanthopagrus > Acanthopagrus latus. The sequence goes on along the minus strand of NC_051050.1, from coordinate 26,300,001 downwards.
GAACTCAGGAGGGAGAGGAGGGAACAGAACCAGAACTCAGGGGGAGAGGAGGGCAGAACAGAACCAGAACTCAGGGGGAGAGGAGGGCAGAACAGAACCAGAACTCAGCAGAGAGAGGAGGGAACAGAACCAGAACTCAGGAGGGAGAGGAGGGCAGAACAGAACCAGAACTCAGGAGGGAGAGGAGGGAACAGAACCAGAACTCAGGAGGGAGAGGAGGGAACAGAACCAGAACTCAGGGGGAGAGGAGGGCAGAACAGAACCAGAACTCAGCAGAGAGAGGAGGGAACAGAACCAGAACTCAGGTGGAGAGGAGGGCAGAACAGAACCAGAACTCAGCAGAGAGAGGAGGGAACAGAACCAGAACTCAGGGGGAGAGGAGGGCAGAACAGAACCAGAACTCAGGAGGGAGAGGAGGGCAGAACAGAACCAGAACTCAGGAGGGAGAGGAGGGAACAGAACCAGAACTCAGGGGGAGAGGAGGGAACAGAACCAGAACTCAGGAGGGAGAGGAGGGCAGAACAGAACCAGAACTCAGCAGAGAGAGGAGGGAACAGAACCAGAACTCAGGGGGAGAGGAGGGCAGAACAGAACCAGAACTCAGCAGAGAGAGGAGGGAACAGAACCAGAACTCAGGGGGAGAGGAGGGAACAGAATCAGAACTCAGGAGGAGAGGAGGGCAGAACAGAACCAGAACCCAGGAAGGAGAGGAGGGAACAGAACCACGACCCAGCAGGGAGTGGAGGGCTGTTTCAGTTGAAATTCTCTGGTCACATTACTGTTAATGTTCTGTTGGTTCTGTTGGTTCTGTCGGGTGGCGGCGGGTGGTCTGGCTCCTCCCCCTCAGGTGCGGATGGTAAATGAAGCGATGTGTTTGTTCGCTCCTCTGTCAGCGGCTTCGACCTTCTCTCTCGCTGTGACAGCGGCTGCTGAAGGGCGTCCGATCGGCTGACGCTGCACTTCCTGCCTGCCGTCAGCGCCGATGGCTGCCAAGGTGTGAGAGGTCCGGCTGCGGCGCCGGAACTTGATGAAGCAGAGGAATCGATGGAGCGAGGAATGATGAAGAAATGAGAGGCGGAGACGGACAGGATGCAAAACTGAGTGTGTCACATTTTGTGGAAGGATGAAACCTCAAACTACAACACGACGAGAGGAGGAGGTGGAGGAGGAGGAAGAGGAGGAAGAGGTGGAGGAAGAGGAGGAAGAGGTGGAGGAGGAGGAGGAGGTGGAGGAGGAGGAGGAGGAGGAAGAGGAGGTGGAGGAGGAGGAAGAGGAGGAAGAGGTGGAGGAGGAGGTGGAGGAGGAGGAGGAAGAGGAGGAAGAGGTGGAGGAGGAGGAAGAGGAGGAAGAGGAGGTGGAGGAGGAGGAGGAGGAGGAGGAGGAGGAGGAGGAGGAGGAAGAGGAGGAAGAGGTGGAGGAGGAGGAAGAGGAGGAAGAGGAGGTGGAGGAGGAGGAAGAGGAGGAAGAGGTGGAGGAGGAGGTGGAGGAGGAGGAGGAAGAGGAGGAAGAGGTGGAGGAGGAGGTGGAGGAGGAGGAGGAGGAGGAGGAAGAGGAGGAAGAGGTGGAGGAGGAGGAGGAGGAAGAGGTGGAGGAGGAGGAGGAGGAGGAGGAAGAAGAGGTGGAGGTGGAGGAAGAGGAGGAGGAGGAATAGGTGGAGGTGGAGGAACAGGAGGAAGAAGAGGTGGAGGAAGAGGAGGAAGAAGAGGTGGAGGTGGAGGAGGAGGAAGAGTTGGGGGAAGAGGTGGAGGTGGAAGAGGTGGTTGGTGGAGGAAGAGGAGGAGGAAGAGGAGGACGAAGAGGTGGAGGAAGAGGAAGAGGTGGAGGAGGAGGTGGAGGAAGAGGAGGAAGAAGAGGTGGAGGTGGAGGAGGAGGAGGAGGTGGAGGAGGAGGAGGAGGTGGAGGAGGTGGAGGTGGAGGAGGAGGTGGAGGAGAAGGAGGAGGTGGAGGTGGAGGAGGAGGTGGAGGAGAAGGAGGAGGTGGAGGTGGAGGAGGAGGTGGAGGAGGAGGTGGAGGAGGAGGTGATCACCAGCTGAGATGAAGTGATGTGTGCATCTGCAGCATCGATGCATCAAGTCAGCGGTTAATTCGGTTAATTCTCCTCCTGTTCAGAACAAATGTGATCCGGGTCTTAATTAAAATGCTTTAATGAAGTTATTATAGAGTCACACACACAAAGCGCCTCGTGTTCCGTGTGCGGTACATTAACGGGCCGGAGGTTCTGGTCGTTCTCACACAGTCAGAACAACAACAAGCGCAGATGATTGATGAACGTGTGGAATCCTAAACTCTCTGGTCGGCTGCCAGACGCTCGAGGTTTATTTGTCTTCATATCGGGCCGAGTCTGTGTTTACGTTCTGTCTCTGGAGGAACCACATGTCCTGAGAACTGACCCGGCCCACCAGGAAGAGCACAAATATGAAGTCCTGCTCATCTCGGAGCAGCTCAGTGCCGCTGGTCCGAGTGGGAACAGGAAGAAGAAAAGTCTGTCTTCTGAAGCACAAAATCACTGTCCGGTTTGATCCAACAGGGTTAGAACTGCAACAGGCTGTCAGAACTGTCAGAACCATCAGAACCGTCAGAACTGTAACTATATTTACATTATTTTGTACGATGTCATGCTGTTACATCACTGACGTAGAGTAACGTAAGCTGCTTGAGTAATGTAAAGTAATGTTAGTTACAGCAGTGATCAAGTATTTCAACCCAAACCTCAAGTTCCTCCTGAACCGAGCTGTTCAGTTCTGTTCTGTTCTGTTCTGTTCTGTTCTGTTCTGTTCTGCTCTGCTCTGGTCTGGTCTGTTCTGTTCTGCTCTGGTCTGGTCTGTTCTGTTCTGGTCTGTTCTGTTCTGCTCTGGTCTGTTCTGCTCTGGTCTGTTCTGTTCTGGTCTGTTCTGTTCTGCTCTGGTCTGTTCTGCTCTGGTCTGTTCTGTTCTGCTCTGGTCTGGTCTGTTCTGTTCTGGTCTGTTCTGCTCTGGTCTGTTCTGTTCTGGTCTGCTCTGGTCTGTTCTGCTCTGCTCTGGTCTGGTCTGCTCTGGTCTGGTCTGGTCTGTTCTGTTCTGGTCTGCTCTGCTCTGGTCTGTTCTGTTCTGTTCTGCTCTGGTCTGGTCTGTTCTGTTCTGGTCTGTTCTGCTCTGGTCTGTTCTGTTCTGTTCTGTTCTGCTCTGGTCTGGTCTGGTCTGGTCTGTTCTGGTCTGTTCTGCTCTGGTCTGGTCTGTTCTGTTCTGGTCTGTTCTGCTCTGGTCTGTTCTGTTCTGCTCTGGTCTGTTCTGTTCTGGTCTGGTCTGGTCTGTTCTGCTCTGCTCTGCTCTGGTCTGGTCTGCTCTGGTCTGGTCTGGTCTGGTCTGTTCTGGTCTGTTCTGCTCTGGTCTGTTCTGTTCTGTTCTGTTCTGTTCTGCTCTGGTCTGGTCTGGTCTGGTCTGGTCTGTTCTGCTCTGGTCTGTTCTGTTCTGCTCTGCTCTGCTCTGCTCTGGTCTGGTCTGGTCTGGTCTGTTCTGGTCTGTTCTGCTCTGGTCTGTTCTGTTCTGCTCTGGTCTGTTCTGCTCTGGTCTGGTCTGGTCTGTTCTGGTCTGGTCTGGTCTGGTCTGTTCTGCTCTGCTCTGCTCTGGTCTGGTCTGGTCTGGTCTGGTCTGTTCTGCTCTGGTCTGGTCAGTTCTGTTCTGGTCTGTTCTGCTCTGGTCTGTTCTGTTCTGCTCTGGTCTGTTCTGCTCTGGTCTGTTCTGGTCTGTTCTGCTCTGGTCTGGTCTGTTCTGTTCTGCTCTGGTCTGGTCTGTTCTGGTCTGTTCTGCTCTGGTCTGTTCTGTTCTGCTCTGGTCTGTTCTGCTCTGGTCTGGTCTGGTCTGCTCTGCTCTGGTCTGGTCTGTTCTGGTCTGGTCTGTTCTGCTCTGCTCTGGTCTGGTCTGGTCTGGTCTGTTCTGCTCTGGTCTGTTCTGTTCTGTTCTGGTCTGTTCTGCTCTGGTCTGGTCTGTTCTGCTCTGGTCTGTTCTGTTCTGCTCTGGTCTGGTCTGTTCTGGTCTGGTCTGTTCTGCTCTGCTCTGGTCTGGTCTGGTCTGGTCTGTTCTGCTCTGGTCTGTTCTGTTCTGTTCTGGTCTGTTCTGCTCTGGTCTGTTCTGTTCTGCTCTGGTCTGTTCTGTTCTGCTCTGGTCTGTTCTGCTCTGGTCTGGTCTGTTCTGCTCTGGTCTGGTCTGGTCTGGTCTGGTCTGGTCTGTTCTGGTCTGTTCTGGTCTGGTCTGTTCTGGTCTGTTCTGGTCTGGTCTGTTCTGTTCTGGTCTGGTCTGTTCTGCTCTGGTCTGTTCTGCTCTGGTCTGTTCTGCTCTCAGCTGGTCAACAACCATCAGAAGGATTGTAAACAAATGTTCTTTACAAGAAACAAAGAAACATTTCAGGTGTTGTTCATGAATGTTACTTTAACTTCAACATCCGGAAATGTTGCTGTCATTTAGCAGAAAATGTCACAATGAGCAGAACCAAACACACAGCAGGCCCGACTGAGACGAAACCAGGGGGAACACAGGGGGGAAAGGTTGGGACAAATCCAAAAACAGGTAAAATTATAGAATTATTAAATGATCATCATTGAGTATATATTTAAAATATAATAAAAAAAATTAATGATCTCTTCGTTTTTCTTGTTTTTGGCAGTAGAAGTTCAATATCCCCATCAAATAAAAAGTAAACATCCATACTGCTGACCACCCCCCTGTATCTGCATGAAATGGTTTGGTCCTGCCTTAGCGAACTTATCAGTGACGTGTTTAGCTGCAGTCAGTAGATGAATTACAGTAATCACAATGTTGCCTGGATCAAAATCTGGTTTTCAGAAAAGGAACAAGAGGAAAGACAAAGGAAAGCGTGTCAATCTGTAACCCAGAGTGTCACCATGACAGGTGGGGAGCCTTCAGTCTGTGAGTGGTGTTAGCCTGTTAGCTTAATGTTCCTAACGAAATAAGACGGGAGTCTGTGGGGAGTTCTCTGTCACTCTTGCTCTTTGTACCATTACAAAAAGTAAATTAAATATTAATTAATGACAGAAACAACCCCCAACAACCTCTCAACAACCTCCAAACAACCCCAAACAACCCCTAACAACCTCTCAACAACCTCTCAACAACCTCCCAACAACCTCCCAACTACCAACAACAACAACCTCTCAACAACCTCCAAACAACCCCAAACAACCCCCAACAACCTCTCAACAACCTCCCAACAACCTCTCAACAACCTCCTAACAACCCCAAACAACCCCCAACAACCTCTCAACAACCTCCCAACAACCTCTCAACAACCTCCTAACAACCCCAAACAACCCCCAACAACCTCTCAACAACCTCCCAACAACCTCCCAACTACCAACAACAACAACCTCTCAACAACCTCTCAACAACCTCCCAACTACCTCCATCAACCTCCAACAACCTCCCAACAACCTCCCATCAACCTCCAACAACCTCCCATCAACCTCCAACAACCTCCAACAGCCCTAACAGCCCCTGCTCACTGCATGGTGCAGCACAGAGACTCTCTGGTGTTTTCATGTCACAACATTGATAATTATCTCAGTTCAGATTGACAATAGTCTTACATGTGTGTCTGCAGTGATGTCAGCTGCAGGCAGGGCGGGGTGGAGGTGGTGGGGGAGGTGGAGGAGGGGGAGGTGAAGGAGGTGGAGGCGGGGGAGAAGGGGGAGGCGTGTAAACACTTAAGGTGACTAAACTGCTGGCTCGAGTTTTCTGGCCGGCTGCAGAAATCAGTGCGATGGATCGGAGGGGAGAGATTTAGTTGCAGGTGGCAGAGGTCGGTGGATTGTGTATTCTGTGCAGTCAATAATAAAGTTAGGACTTATGCCCGCGGAAAGTTAATGAGCAATCACAAGGACCTTGGAAAGTCATTTGCATCTGGGCACGGGCTCCTCACTTTGGCTGGGAAAGGGCCCCAGGGACACACGGAGAAACGGTGATACTGCAAAGCAGGAGAGGAGGTGAACAGAGAAGCTGAGCTCACAGCGACAGAGTCACGCCGACATCAACAACACTGAGCTGCAGCTGCTGACGCTCTCCTGCTCCTCCTGAACATCATCACGTCTTTCACACATTGTGAGAACGTTTCAGACTCGTTCTCAGCACGCTGGCTGCTGACGCGCTGTGATGGCGGCTGACCCGACAATGACTCTCAGAGAGGACACTGTTTTTACACGACCCTGTCTCTTTAAGAAAAGCTCAGGGCGTGGCTGAGGTCAGTGACATCACAACCTTAAGTCCTCATGAAAACTTCACATGTGGAAACAGAACGTGGCTGCTTCTCGTCTTCACACCTGGATTCTGTCTGTCTTCTCACATCTTCACAAAAGTTAATTCATTTACGCACAATTTAGTTTTTTTCTTCCACTTGTGAAACTGAATGAATATCAAGTGTTCTGATACTTTCACAGTATTTAAACTGCAGCATACATGTGGGATCAATACCGGATCTGATGTATATTATTGTGAAACAGGAGAACATCCGAGCCTTGATCAGAACCCTCAGACATGTGAGGCGGTTCTGGAAATGACTCAGCTCAACATCATGTCGTGTTCTGACATCATCACAACAATGTTCACACCAGAGAATCCACAGATTTACTCTAACTCAGGAGATGAAATGTTACGGAGAATAAAACCCGAGTCACAACAGACAGATTCTGGTTCTGGTTCTGGTTCTCTCTCCTCTTGGTAGCATTACGGTCATGAGGTGAACATCTAGATCACATCCAGAATCCAGAATCGTATCCAGATTCATAAATCATAAAGTGTTATTTTGTGGAGGGAACCAGGCTGATGCTAGCTTCAGGGTTAGCATTAAGCCACGCCCCCCGTGATGATGCAGCAGTACAGCCCGGCCCGTGATGAAGTGGTGGTTCTGGGGTTTATCCTGGAACATGAATCCATCTCTGTCCTCCATCAGCATCCACAGTGAAGCTGGAGGAGTCAATCCCAGCATCCAGCACGCCTGTAAAGGCAGCAGCCGCCGGCGCGCATGCACAGAGGATTTACTTTATCACGGGGTCGCGCCCGGCCGACCCGGCCCGGCCCGGTAATCACCTCGTCTGCTATCACATCCACAGCTATGTGGCTGTAATCTGTCCAGCTGACTGTGAGGCAGGAGGCTGTGCGTCCTCGTCCTCTCTCCCCGGGGACCTGCTGGCCTGTGTGGCCCCCTCAGCCTCCAGAACCCCACAGGACCCTCCAGAACCCCACAGGACCAGAGAGGGGACGAGCGAGACCGGCGAGACGTGTTCATGTGGAAATGATGAGTCATAAACTGAAATGTAGCGTGGGTGCGTTCAGTGTGGCGCTGATGAGACGAGAAAACACATTTCCCCTCTGTGATTTCAGAGTAACTCTGCTCGGATCAGAACACGTCTCTGCTCGGATCAGAACACGTCTCACTCAGGATACATTTAACTGAGACAGAGCTGGTGCTTCCTGTGCTTCCTCCTGAATTAATGGTTTTAATGACTATAATCAGATAAATGAATGTATCAACACAGCGACTGTAACGTCAGCATGAAGAATCCGACTGCAGCAGATTCTGTTTCTGACCCATGAGCAGCAATTTTGACAATTTTTCAATTTTACACTTCAGTGAAAGAGTTCAGTCGTCTCCATGGTAACCGCACGCTCTCCTCCAGCCAGCTTATCATCCGATCAATACAGAGTGTGTATCCACCTGACAGCTTGTTTGTTACCCAATCACCTCACGCCGCAAAACAAGATGGTGTCCGAGACACAACAACATCCTCCAGGTGCTCCACGCCGACCGACTCATCAGACGAGCTGACGTCTGTAAACCATCACTGCTGTTCTGCCTCATGTTTCTGAGGCTCGGCCCGTTTGGTTCTGTTGGATGAGATTTTGAGTGATTGTGTTTAAAAAAATCATCTTTAACATCATCGATATAAAAACACAGTGAACATCTGAATGAACATGAGACAGAAATACTTTGTGTGTCTTTCAGATTAAATTATGACGTGAACCTGAAACGATGTTCTGGTTCAGACATCAGAGCAGATGCAGGTTCTGTTGGGACCGTGCTGAGGCGTCCCGGGTGTCTGGCTGCTCGCTGCCTGCAGAGCCACAGAGCTGCAGGATTGAAGCGTGTAGTTAGAGCAGGCGGAGGGAAAATACATTTCATTACTTTGCTTTGTGGCATTTTTTCCGTGTCATTACGAAGCAGTAATGTGCGATCACAGGCAGAAACAGATTGCTCTGCTACTCACATCCAACAGGCCTCATTTTAATGTGCCAGCATTACGCGACTCACTGCTTTGTTACAGTCGGGTCTGAGCGCCGGGCCCGCCTCCCCGTTCTGATGCGTCTGTATAGAGAGAGTAGACGCTGCTCTGTTCTGACACCAGACAAATGTTTCATTCAAATGTTGCTTTCGCATATTGTGGAGGAAGTAATGAATTCCTGCGCGGCGGCAGCAGGCCCGGTTCACCGTGTCAAGCCTGAGCACGGAGCCGGCACCGCTCCACAGCAGCAAAATTAAATTTAATGTTCCATTCGCCGCGGGAAAGGTGCATAAATCAAAGCTTTTGATTTGCATGGACTGTAGCGAGCGACCTCATCCCGTGCAAACATAAAGCAGGACAGAAAATGATGTCACGGGAAAAACAATGTAATCTCACACTTCCTAATAAAAACAAGCAGCAGGCGGACCGTTTAATTCAGCCCGCCGCTCCCATGTCAAGTGTATTATTAAAACCATGGCTCCCTCCGCACCGCTTTCATTTAAGGAGAGAGGAGCCATTTCAAAAGTTTAATATCGTTTCTGCAAACAAGAAAAATGAAAGTTTGAACCTTTAAAATCAACAAAAACCAGCAGAAGCTGTCGATCCGTCAGAACCGCGCTGACGACCTGTCAGAGGTTCTGATCGAGCTCGTCTTACTATCATGTTCTGTGTTTTTCTGATTATCAGAATCAGTTTCTTTTGTTTGCTAATAAAATAAATGAACATAAAATGTTCCACATAAGCACTTAGCAGAGCTACGTGACGCTAACACCGTTAGCTCAGCAGAGCTACGTGACACTAACACCGTTAGCTCAGCAGAGCTATGTGATGCTAACACCGTTAGCTCAGCAGCTCAAGTGAGACCATTGCCATGTTCTGGTATCTATACGTCTCGTTCTTACTATACTTTGAGCATTTAGAGTGTTCCAATATCTAAGTGAACCTAAAGGACCCGGCTGTTGCCCTCATAACGGCAAAAACGTTGAGCGTGCAACGACGTACACGTTAAGCACTCAATGGCCGCCATCTTGTCTACGTAGCGGAAGAAGCGGAGCCAAGCAGAGGCGCTCAGCTCGGATTTTTCTTTTCAAATAGCTACTGAGACGACAGCGCCTGCAGCGGAGCCTATTGCAGGACTGTAGGATTGTAACTGTTAAAAAGTAAAGTCGTAGATGTCTTTTGTTCGCTGTTCAAAGCGGGATGTTTTTGGCAGCTGACGAGAACGTAACTTCCGGTAAGGGCACCACGGGGTATTAGATCTGGAACAACACTCACCAGCTGAAATTTGCGTCCTCAGTGAGCGCAGATAGTGTTCGCATGGAAGTATGCATGTGCTGCAACTACGCAGATTTCAGCCAGTGAGTGTTGAAAAAAAATTCCGAGCTGAGCGCCTCTGCCTGGCTCCGCTTCTTCCGCTACGTAGACAAGATGGCGGCCGTTGAGTGCGTAAAGTGTACATCGTTGCACGCTCAACGTTTTTGCCATTACGAGGGCAAAATCCGGGTCCTTTAGGTAGTAACTACGAGAAGTATGGATATCGGAACACGGCACAAGTCTTGTCTCAGATCAGGTTGTGATGTGTTCTCAGTACGGCGCGAGGATCTTTTGGGTGAACTGTTCCTTTAAACTGTTGGAAGATGTTAAGATAACGTGTTTAAAAATGAATTGCTGATAACGACTGCAGCTGTTTCACATCACAGTGAACCATCGTTCATCTGAACGTCTGACCACTGCTGTCAGCTTCTTCTGTTAGTGCAGGACCAACACACAGGATGTAATGAGATTACTTCTGGTACCTTCATCTGGAACACACACACACGCACACACACACACACACATGCACACACACATAAAATGAAATGATGTCTTAAAGCACAGTGATTATCAGGCTTATCTTTGATGTTTCCCTTCCTGTAAGCTAACGCTTAATAGCTCTGCATTCCCTCACACACACACACACACACACACACACACACACACACGCAGGTCTGAAGCCCCATTAGGAATCAGCCTTGATCAATACCCAGTGAATTAGAGTGCTACTGATCTGATTAACTCCCCATTATTTTCTACTGGCCCTTATTTAGGATGCATGATGAGAAAATATCCCACTTCCCCTTTTCTTTAAATGAAACCACACACACACACACACACACACACACACACACACACACACATTCATCCTCCTTGACAGCGAGCCGATCTTCTCTGTAATTACAGATGTTGTTTCCTGTAACGAGCAGCTCAGAGTGAAGAATTGCGTTCACGCTGGATGATTCCACTTTTTAACATTTAAGCCCGAAACACAAACAGGAAGTAGTTTGACCTTTACGGACAGTCAGAACCGTCTGTTCTCAGCTGAACCAGTCAAGTTCAGCTCTCAGCCCTCAGTTCACACCTGACACCACCATCCGCCCTGAGTGACCTCAGTGATGTGATGTCACTTCCTGCTCTGTATGAAACAAACCCGTCCATCACTGAGACAAACAGACTCCATGTTTCTACTCAAAGACAGAAAGAAGTTCATGTAGAACAGCTGCTGAATTAACAAGAAGGTCCAAATAATGCAGAATGAGTCAGAGACAGAGTTTCACAGAGTTTATAAAGTGTCTCCAACTCAACAACTCACTAAACTGACACATTTGTTAAGGGAGTCTGGTGCTGGTGTCGCTGGTTCAGTGGATGGATCCGTCGGCCTCCTGCTGCTGCTGCTGCTGTTACAGAGGACATGAAGAAGAAACTGTTCATAAGCACAGAGGGGAGGAGGAGGAGGAGGAGGAGGAGGAGGAGGAGGGGGAGAAGCCAGGTCCTCCAGAGGCATGATGGGATTAGTGGCGAGGGCTATAGAGCGATTGCTGGCGCCCTGGATGGAGGTTCAGGTGTAGCAGCTCAGCTCTGTAGTTAAAGAGATTATCAACAATGAAAATGATCAGAGAAAAGTTCCGGCTCTGCTCAGACTCCACACGAGTCTCCGCATCTTTCAAACAAATTCCCAGAAAAGGCTTTTTATTGTATGAGGTGGTGGCGGCGGGCGGCAGGACAGGTGGCGGCGAGCTCGCCCTGTGATCCCTGCAGCTCCACCCGCCTCCACAAACTCAATAACACACAGCGGGATGATGGGCTTTTATATTAAAAGCCATATATTCTGATTAATTCTGCTCTTTGTGAATTTGCTGCTTCAGACGGAGCCTGTGACGGTCAGAGAGGCCGCGACGCGTTCAGGGACCTTCGTTTCATACGGATCTGAAGCTACAGACACGAGCCGACAGCACGGAGCTACAGTTCAGTGACGGGACGTAACCAAGCCACACAGGACCGGAACCGACCCAGTCGGGGCAGAACTCCTGTGTTCTGTTGGTGACATAACTGCTGTTTGAAGGGTTGAAGTCAGAAACGTCTCATGTATTCTTCTGTTCCAGACCAAGATGTTCCTCATCATCACACCTGTGTTTCTGTGTTTACCTGCGTCAGAACCAACGTCACATCTTTTCCTCTTATTACTTTTCTTCTTCAGATTACAGACTGAACTGATCCGAGCGTGGCGCTGATGTCACTCGGCACCGGCTCACACTTCGATATGTTTGCTCTGAGCCTCAACTGGACCTGGTACTGATGGAGGCTGATGGGCTGTAAACTCAGCAGACTGCTCCTTTAAATTCTCACACATTAATGCGCTGATCCAATAAAGCGGCTGTAACATCCACAGCTCCTCATCCAGCTGCTCACACGGGTTTTATGAACAGAACCAGTTTGTGTCCACATAAAGTCGCAGCTGCATCTCCGAGCTCGGTGATCAAAGATCCGTCAGAACAGAACGCTGGTTCTGGGTTATTAGGGATGAAACCTCTGAGCATCATGAACCTGAGGAACCATCTGTGACATTCTCTGTGGCAGCTCACGGGCCTCTGGACAGAACCGACGTATGGAGACTCCTGTCACACCTGGGTGGGACCAGCTGACTGCCGAGCCAGAGTCCACTGGGTCGGACCTTTTTCTGACCGGAAGTTGGGACATTTTCCAGCTGCGTTGGTGGAGTCAGAACCAAGTGGGTTTGTGCCTGAACCTGAACAGAACCTCAGCACAGCGTGGACCCAATGTTACATTCAACCTGAACATGAAGACTTGGTTCTGTGGTTTGTAGCATTGATTCTGATGAACTCCTGGGTCGGTCTGTTTCATCTGTTTGGGCTGCTGCAAAATCTGTTGCGGACTTAATAACCTGACCTGGACCGTCTAAGTTCTAAGTGGACACAAATAAAGAACCGTACCACTAAAATGTAAAAACATTTTCCCAGAGTGCAACACACCTGAACAATTGAGTTTATCACTGTTACGACCCGGTCCAACATGTGAATGACACTCCCCTCTTCCTGTGCCCCGAACACGACCAGCAGAACCAGCAGCAGAGAAGCATCTTCAAGAACCCTCTTATACACAAACAGACATGCTGACGGAGGAGAGCTCACAGGAGCTCCTGCAGGGCTGGAACCAATCAGGAGGAGGAGGAGGAGGAGGAGGTGGGGAGGAGGAGGAGGGGGGGGGAGGAGGAGGGGAGGAGGAGGAGGAGGGGGGGAGGTGGGGAGGAGGAGGAGGAGGGGGGGGGAGGGGAGGAGGAGGTGGGGAGGAGGAGGAGGGGAGGAGGAGGAGGAGGGGGGGAGGTGGGGAGGAGGAGGAGGAGGGGGGGGAGGGGAGGAGGAGGTGGGGAGGAGGAGGAGGAGGAGGGGAGGAGGGGAGGAGGAGGAGGAGGGGGGGGGGGGGAGGATTCAACAGCGGAGGCTGTGAGAAAAACACACAGGCTCAAACTCCAGCGTCTGAAATCAATTTGGCAGCCGAGCCGGAGCAGATTTCGGTCCCGGTGATCCGAAGGTTCCTCGTCTGGAGAAGAACGAGGACACAGAATCAGAGACGGACGAGAAAAAACTTCTCCGGATTCCAACTTGCAAATAAAAAAGCAAAGCAATCAATCACGTCGGGAGGCCTCATCCCGGCCTCCTTCAGGCGTCGGCAGAATGAAGCGGGACAAGACCAGAATATGCAAACGGGTTCTGTGTTTGTGGACGCTGCAGGGCGGCGTGGGGGAGGGAGGAAGATAAATGGGCATTCCAGCGGAGGACGCAGGGCCTGTTAAAAGTTTACTGTCACAAACACTAATTAATCACCGCAGCAGAGGCGATTAATCATATATTAATGAGATGGTCTCTTTGCTTTGGCCCGTCCAGGCCTCCTCGCGGCCCCGTGGCCCCTGGAAGCCTCGCTGAGCACAAAGCATCCAGGACTCCATTAATCTTCTGGCAGCTCGGCCGCCGCCGACAGACAGCTTCAGTGGAGACGGCAAACAGCGAGGACGTTAACAGCGTCCGAGTTTCAGAGACATCAGCTGGAGACAGACGGGACGTTCCAATGGACCGGCCCGTGTTTCATCTGGTCTCTCGGCGCTGAAATGGACCTGACAGATTCTGTGGAGCCACGACTGGAAACGCACTCGCTGATGTCCAGTGAGAGCTCGTGTTGTGTTCGATCTCACCGCCCGCACTGCACTCTGGGTATTGATCAGCTCGTTGATCTGACTCCACTGACGTCTCAGAAACATCAGCCGAGGACAGCCAGCGTGCAGACGTGGAGCGGGTTGTTACATGTCGGGAGAATCCCACTGGATCCTGACGGGAACGCTGACGGGTCCAAAACAGCCTCAGCTGGACTCTTTACTGAGGACTAGCTTATGTTAGCATGCTAATATGTTAAACCTCATAGTAAAAATGTTGAACACCAAACCTGCTAATCATCAGAATGTTAGCATTTAGCTGTAGCAGCACAGTGTGACCTCACAGCTAATAGTGATGAATGATTGACAGGTGATTCTCTTCACCTGCATCACCTGTCAGACTTTGTCTTACATCAGCTAAACGTTCCACTGTTACAGTCTCACGTGTCGTAGCTCCTCAGTGCTGCTAGCTAACCAGGATAGCAGTTTGCACATGCTTCCAGTCTCTATGCTAAGCTAGGCTAATCACAGAGACTGACATACAAATGTTGCACTATCTCTTTAATTTACTGACTCTTGAATTATCATAATCAAGACACTGAGACAGCTCATCACTTCCTGTCTGCACTGAACACACCACACCTGACCTCCCACTCACCTGTGTGACGAGTCGACAGGTCAGGCCTACCTGTGAGGTGAAGCAGTGTGTGTGTGTGTGTGTGTGTGTGTGTGTGTGTGTGTGTGTGTGTGTGTGACCTGTGAGCTTCCTCTGCAGAAATGTTTATCACACGTTGGGCATTAATAAACTGGAGGAGTGCATTAAACAGGGCTGGTGTCAGTGCATGCTGATGGAGAGAGCTGCTGCAGCGTGTCCCGGCTGTATGCAGATCAGCTGAGGGTCAGCGACCACACACACATACTAATGTACACACACACACACACATACACACACACACACACACACACACACACACACACACACAGATACAGTATGAACACGTCTGGTCTCGGGTCTGTCGGGTCACTAAGCTCCATTCTAGCCCGGGTCCATCTCAAGTGCGACTCGGCTCAACTTGGCACTGTAAACAAACCTCAGTGACACGTTCTGACCCGGCAGCGCCTGAAGCTTCAACATCTGATCTGGATCCTCCGGAACACTTTCGTCTGGGGGTTTACTGGACGCGTCCTTCCACCCAGAACTCACTGCAGGGATTACATCTCTCCTCACAGCCTGAGAACGTTCCTGGACAGAGGAGCAGAGCAGTATCTGGACCTGATACTGTGATGTGGATCAGTCACCGGGTCTGTAAAGTCACAACACGTCCTCAGAACCTCAGCGTTGCGCCTGAACACCTTCAGTTCATGAACTTGTTCATATTTTGGACAAACGTGAACTGAACGTGCTGTATTTCTGCCTGATGAACGTTATTGTGAACGCTGCTCTCTCGAAGTTTCACTTTGTTGAAGAGAGTGCCAGATTTCCATCGAGCCTTCCAGGCGAGAACCAGCTCACACACACTGTGAACAGGCCTTAACATGTAGCGGAAAAACATCCAATCTGGCAACAGAGTCGCACGGCCGCATGTCATCAACATGTGAAGCATGGAGGCAAAAACACATGCAGGCAGCAGCACCTCAGACTCTGTCTCCACCATTCATACGGCATCTTCTTTATGAAAAGGTCAGTGATGATCCAGGTGGAACAATCTGACCTTTCTGTGTAAACTTCTCCTGCCGGGTTTCAAGAAGCAACTCCGTACATCAACAACCTCAACAGCAAACCTGAGACGGCACGTTGAACTAAAGCACCCGGCGAGACTTTCAAGGTCTGTGAGTGAAGAAAAAATCAGAAGACATGACGAGCCGACACAGATCCTCTACAACCCAGATCACATGAACGGTACAGTAGCTGCTCCGCTGTCTTCATCTCCAGCTGCACCTGGACAGCCTGATGTTGCAGTGAATTGTGGGAGATCTGCAGCTTCAGCGTTGAAACTGATAGAATAACTGCTGTCTGTGGTTCTGTATGGGCTGCAGGTTAACAGCTCGCAACATTTTGAATTATGAACTGAACTAGTTCATTTTAAAATTTGTGAACTGAACTTTGAACTAGTTCATGTAGAAAGTGAACTTTCCCAACACAGCAGAACCTACAGGCCGGGACAGAACTGGATGGATGGACAGAGTTCTCAGGGGAACATTCAGAACCACAGAGGAACTGATGGTTCTGTGTGGGGATCTTCATATCCCAGGGAACTGACTGTCTCTGGGATCCGTTTGGTTCTTTGGATAAAACCAGAAGAAGAAATTGTCACTTCGGACTCACATTCATTAAAGAACAAAGAACAAAACCGGACCGGTCGGCGCTGAGGTGAAAGGTCCGGTCCAGCTGCTGGCAGACGGTTTGTTGTGTTGTCGGCGCTGCTGGCAGCTCGGTGGCGCTCGCTGCTCTCCTCCTCTGATGCCTCATTAAGTGAACGCAGCTAAATGAGGCGTGGCTTCACTTTACACCTGCAGGACCGGCGGCTCTGCAGAACACAGCAAATGGAGCGTGAAGTTAGCGAGCGGGTCGGACCAGTTTAACACACCGCTGACAGACTGTTGCACTCAACGTCTCGACTAATGAGGCCCGATGGAGCTCAATGATTCTAATGAAAACACACACGATACACCTACGATGACCCGGTTCCCCCGTCGGAACACAGAACTCTAACCGCGGCTGCTGGTTCTCTTCTGGCACCAGGCCTCCGGTGCTGCCGGGTTTCCTCCAGAGAACAGAAGAATGCTGCGGTTCTGTGATCAACACGTAACGCTGTGATTGTGACTTCATGTGCAGGTCAGTAAATGGACCGGGACCAACGGCTCCCTGGACGACCGGCGCCTGCTGTTTAATGACCTTTTAAACATGGCAGCACACACAGGCTGCTCTCAGGTTTGTCTGCAGACCCGACCCGACCCGAGCTGTGGTTCTGAACTCTGACCAGCAGGAGGACCTGATGGCTGACGGTGAAGGACGTCAATCGTCAACACGTACATTCATTTCATCTAATTGATAATCTGATCAAAACAAAACAACAGAAACACTGTTCTGATGAAAGAGTCCCCAGGTGCATTATGGGATGTTCAGATGTTACTGATTCACACGTTCATCGTCTCTTTCGGTTTGTTTTATTCTATAAATCACAGTGTTTGACATTAAAATCAGAATCAGATTATTGAGGTGAAGTGGTTCTGATCCACCGGACCCACACGGGCTGACAGAGACCCTGAAGAACATGAAACTGATGAAAACCACAAATAATTAACACATGTTGAGTCAAGACCTCATGAGACGACCTCACACACACACACACACACATGCACACACACATACAAACACACACACACACACACACACAGACATACAAACACACACACTCTTTGCAGGGTCCTTGCAGGTATTTGTTGAGGTTCTGGAGGAATTGGACTCCAATCACAGACAGATGATGATAATGAAGCACTCAGGCAGCCATCAGAACAATTGGGCCGCGTTAAACCTCGGGCCAAAACTGAATCCCATTTCCATCGACGACCTCCAGACTGTGACTCTTCTCTGTAATAACGGCCCGAGTGGAGCGATGACATAATAAACATGCGACCCGGTGGCCCGGTTTGTCACGGAGATGTCCTTTAACTGCACACACACTCTCTAATTGGTTCTCCTCCCTCACGGCGAGCAGCAGCCCCTCCTGTAATTACCCACCAAAAGCAGCGCGGGGCGAGCGGGCGGGCGGGCGGAGGCGTGGAGGTCCGAGCTGATGGCTGCACTCGCTGTCCTCCGGTACATTACCCAGAAATCACCTGGGCAGGGTGACACAGATAGATCTCCCTCATGGGCCCCAGGGGGGAGAGTGATGGCTTAAAAGCAACGTATCCACGGGAGACCCATTGACCTGAGGACAGGAGGGGGAGGAGGAGGAGGGTGGAGTCTGATGGAGCGGGAGGGTGGAGGGGTGGAGGTAGAGGGGAGGGTGGAGGGGTGGAGGTAGAGGGGAGGGTGGAGGTAGAGGACAGTCATCTGCTGTCACAGTCTTGGTGCAGTCTGTCACTGCTGCTTTAATCAAGGACACGCTGCTGCAGACAGGACCGGTTCTGTAGGACTGAGAGGTCACATTGGTATCAGAACCACGTGACACAAACAGGCTGCATCCAGAACCAACACAGAACACAGAACACAGCAGGGTTCTCTGTGGAACATGAAAGCTCACACCTTTATAAAAAGACCCGGATGGGTTCTAATGAATCCACTGGAATATGAGGAGGGCTGTCAGTAGAACCCACCGGATGGGTTCTGGATGAAACCCGCAGAATATGAGAGGGTTGTCAGTAGAACACCCTGAGATTCTAGAAGGCCTCTGAGAGAACAGCACAGTACAGAATCCGGTGTGGTTCCTCAGAGAACCGGAGCAGATGGACGGGCGTTTAAACAGCACACCAGAGGCGTGTTGAGTGTTTGAGTGTGCGGGCTGCCAGAGAGGATCATGGGAGCTGCCTGTTCCTGTGTGGTAACAGTAATGTTGTGATTGGAGGGTGGAGGCGCTTTGATGACACGCTTAATGAGGGTCTGAGGGTGCAGCTCAGCGGGAGGAGGGGGGAGTCAGGGGGAGTCAGGGGGGAGTCGGGGGGGAGTCAGGGGGAGTCAGGGGGGAGTCGGGGGGAGTCGGGGGGGAGTCAGGGGGGAGTCAGGGGGAGTCAGGGGGGAGTCAGGGGGGAGTCGGGGGAGACCTCCCACATCAAACACTGACCCCGTCCCCCCCCCTCCTCCTCCTCCCTGAAGACGTGCTGCCTGTTGGAGTCTTCATCATGTTTCTGAGACTTCTTCCATGGTTTATAATGTGTTTATTCGACACCATCTTGTTCTGGTTCTGTTGTGTTCTGGATCTATATTTATATTAGTATCATATATGAGTCACCAGCAGTATAATATTCTGGTTCTGAGATCATGTGGATCATTTCAGCATGTCAGATCTTGTAAAGACAAAAGAATAAATAATGAACTATTTCATGGTTCTGTTTGCTCAAAATTCTGCTTCACAAACAGAACTGTACAAAATGAGGGCTGGTCAAAAGGTTCTGATCCAGTGAGCCCGTCAGACTTCCTGCTCCACATTTTAAATCTACTTTTATTCATTTTCATGTTTTCATAGTTAAACTTTGAGCCGTGAAATAAACCAGCAGCATGTCATCTGTCAGAACCACCAGAGTCCACCAAACTGTCAGAACTCCAAGTCCAAACGCAGTGTGCGTGTGCATGTGTGTGTGTGTGTGTGTGTGTGTGTGTGCAGCTCTCTAAGTTTACTCAGCTTGCAGTTACATGTTACAGATGGCTGAACGGTTCTAATGTCACTGTGAGAAAATATTATTTCGGCGCTGACCCTGTTTGAAAGAGTTCTGAGTGATATTCTGTCGTCCCGAGACGGGCCGAGCTCGCAGGACGTCCTCATCAAAGACGCTCTCGTCGTGTGAGACACACACGGATCCAGAGTGACGACACCAGAGGACGAGTCTGTGTTTCAGAAATAACTGGAGCAACAAAACGCTTCTTCTCGGGTCAGAACCAAGAGCCAAGTGTCTATTTCAGGAGACCACAGTGTGTTTTCTTTAGAGCCGCTCCACCTCCATCACCTCCACCCAGCCTCCACACAGTCACATCAAAGTGTCTCTGCTGAGGAGAAAGTATATTTTAAAACCCAGTGTGACTCCTGCCATCAGCTGGGAGAGGAGGAGGTGGAGCAGGAGGAGGAGGAGGAGGAGGTGCAGCAGCAGGAGAAACCAACCTGGTGGTTCAGTGCGACTCTGTGGCAGCTGATTGGTTCCAGCGTCGTGTCGAATCGTTAGCGTGCTGCAGATTAGCTGAAGCTCGTTCACAGGTTGTCTGTGAGGATGAGAGCTGGGAAACGTTCACGTTCACTTTCTCAACACGGTCGAGCTCGCATTGATTTTCCGGCAGACACGTTACGCTCACGTGTTCTGCAGCGAGCGGCGCCGAGTTCCCACAGACGGCCATCTTCTCTGATATTAAAACATCAGATCAGCAGTTAGATCGCTCTGAAGACCCACGCGTCCCTGTGACAGCCATGTTGGACGCCGACCCTCCTCAGGTGGAGCCGACCCTCCTCGGGTGCAGCCGACCCTCCTCGGGTGGAGCCGACCCTCCTCAGGTGGAGCCGACCCTCCTCGGGTGCAGCCGACCCTCCTCGGGTGGAGCCGACCCTCCTCAGGTGGAGCCGACCCTCCTCGGGTGGAGCCAACCCTCCTCGGGTGGAGCCGACCCTCCTCGGGTGCAGCCGACCCTCCTCGGGTGGAGCCGACCCTCCTCGGGTGCAGCCGACCCTCCTCAGGTGGAGCCGACCCTCCTCAGGTGGAGCCAACCCTCCTCAGGTGGAGCCGACCCTCCTCGGGTGGAGCCGACCCTCCTCAGGTGGAGCCAACCCTCCTCGGGTGGAGCCGACCCTCCTCGGGTGGAGCCGACCCTCCTCGGGTGCAGCCGACCCTCCTCCAATTAAATGTAACCAGACTCAGTTTGACATCTGAGTGTTTGTTCGGCTGCTGCTCGTCTCGTCATGTGAGTTCGTATGAAAGTGTGGTCAGTGAGGAAACTGGATCTGATTCAGGGTCAGCGCTCCGGTGAGCCTCGTCCTGTCACATGTCCTCGTCCCATGACTTTATGGATATGAGCATCACATCCATGGAGACCTGAGTAACCTGCCGCCGTCACACAGCCAATGGGAGCAGGCGTGGTGCCATGTGACCGATCCACCGTGACGGTGACAAAGTGAGGCCCGCGATGAAGGACGGGCTTTGTTACCGGCCAGAACTTCTCAGGAAATAAAGGGACAGTTCACAGATTGATGACACAGGTTCACACAGACTCATTCAGGATTCAGAGTAAAGGTTCAGTCCGCAGTTTTACTTCCTGTCTTTAAATCCTGTCTTCATGGTCTGAGGTGAATAGTGTCCTTCAGTGTGCTGATGTGTCGGTTCTGTTCGTTAAGGTTCAGAGAACTTAAAACACACAATCACAGCTGGAACTGTGCCGCTGTCTCGTTCCACAACGAAGTAGAACTTCATGTCGGTCCATCGTCCTGAACACTGAACGTGCTGCGAGCTGTAGAAGAGCTGATGACGCAGTTATTAAAGCTTCTATAAACACGTTGTGTTTCCAGATCAGAGAAGCTGAAGGCACATTTTGTTTCCTGTTCTTATATTTCTCGTCTCCCGTTCTGATCAGAAGTTTGCTTAACTGATGCAGTAACTTCCTGTCTGAGCTCAGGTCATATGAAATATAGATCAACATGTTTGATAAATATTCAGACAATGTTTTCACCTCATCTTTCAATCAGTTCTTGCATTGAAACATCTGGCGGGCCGACTGGGCCCACGGGCCACAGACTGGGCCACAGTCTGGTCGGCATGTCGCTCTCACAGAACCAAACATTCTGAAACAGTTCTGTTGTGTTCTTCAGCTTCCTGCCAACATGGTGGTGTGTCGGCCCGAGTCCATCATGAGGAGTTCATCTTTTACATGAAACTGAACCCGATGAATTTAAAAACATGTTGTGTCTGTGTTTCCTCAACAGAACCTGAAGTGTTGGTCCAGCTCAGCTCCGGCCGGGCCCGGGCCTCCCACCCGTCGTGTAAATCATATCAACATTCAGAGTCACAGAGAATTATTAGAGTTTAAGTGTGTGGAGAGAAACAGAGATGCAAACTGTTCAACACGACCAATCAGGAGGGGGAGTGTGTGTGTGTGTGTGTGTGTGTGTGTGTGTGTGTGTGTGTGTTGGGGGGCAGCTGGTCAGCCATGGATTGACTTAACCTCTGTCACTTTGATGCCTTTTGTGTTTCTGCTCATCCAGAAAAACTGAGACAGCTGTTCACAAATACACACACACACACACACACACACACACACACTTCTGATGATCATGTTATTTTTACTTGTAGATTTAATTCAGTGGAATCAGAACTTTTTGTCATGAGAACATCAAACAGTTTCTCTCAGGGATTCATAAATTATTCTGATTCTGATTCTGAAAAAATAAAATGTCTCTTAATAAATTTACATTTTATAATTCACATTGGTTATAATTTTCACGTCGTGCAGAAACAAACGCAGATGAAATAAATCCCAGAGAACGTGATGAGAACATGTGACCTGCTTTATATTCACACGTTTACATTTATTTCAGATTAAATGTTTTTATGGAAACTTTCATCTTTAATTCATTTTCATTAACGACACATTTTATCTCAGTTTTCTTTATTTTAATGTTTCATTGTGACTTCTTTAGTTAATTCTTTATTCTTTATTTCTTTCTTTGTGTCAGTTTCAGTCTCCACATGGAGGTTTTTAAAAACAGCACATGGAAACAGAAGTAAGACATTTCTGGTTCTGGTTCTGGTTCTGGCTCATGTGTTTTGTCTTTCATTTAAAGATAAAAAGAAAAGCTGTCTGTGATGAGCTGATCCTAATGATGAATTACTGTAATTCTCCTTTAAAAACCCGTTGGTTTGATCCTGTGCTGACCAACACCAGGCGCTGGTTCTGTTCTGGGCCTGGCTGAGCTGAATTAAGTGTTTATAATCGGGCCACATTAGACCCGTCTCCCCCTTGGCCTCATCTTTCCTCTTTCCAACCAACCGAGCCTCCCCCATCTGCTCCTGCGCCCCCCCGGCTCTGAGTGAATGGGCCTCCCCTCTGCGATGAATGTTAACCAGTCGGAGGACGGGCCGGGCCAAATGCCACGGTGTTGTTGGGCTGCGCTCAGGCAGAGAGCGCCTGACTGAGAACTTTTTAATAGCCCCTGGAGCCGCTCCATGATCCGCTTGGCTGTTTGTCCCCGTTTCCTTTCTTCTGAGGGGGACACTATTGTGCGTCGCACCAGCGAGCCAAGCCAATCATTTCTCTGCTTTGGGTCGTTTGGGTCTGAATGCTGTTGATTTATCATCCAGGCTCTATTAAAATCTGCGGGTCAGATTATGGATCCTAATCAAAGTGTGTTCATTCGGCCATTTTTCATCCTGTTGTTCTGCAAACAAAAGCCAAATGTTTTCATCTGCAGCTCCGACAGAACCACTCAGAACCACGAGGCCCGACACAGCAGAGCCACAGAACAACACCACACCGTGCTCACACTGGACCTCCTCAGGCCCTGTGGGACCCGGTGGTGCCTGACCCATCAGCAGGTCTGGGTTCTGTTCAACAGCTGCAGACGTCCTGCTGGAGCTCACACATCTGATCTGTGACCAGTTCAGAACTTTAAGACGGACTGAAGAGTCTGACCCAGCTCAGACCAGGTTCTTGTTCCTCTGTGGATGTTTCCAGAGAACAGACCCAGAACCAGAACCAGATCCAGAACGGTTTGTGTAACTCTTCGTGAACATGAAGACAAACTGTCATCACGTTCACTACGGCGCCCCTGAACGACCAAA